>NC_039358.1:115077327-115094056 GCF_003573695.1 Papaver somniferum
AAAAAAAAAAAAAAAAAAAAAAAAAAAAAAAAGAAAGAAAAAAAAAAATGAGACAAGAAAAATTCATTGTATCATATTTTGGGTTTGTATAGTTTGTTTTTAGTTTTTTTCTTTTAATAAAGCCAATGGAAAGAAGGAATATTCATAGTGAAGTTTCAAGCAACAAGGAATTAGAGGAACGAACTACATTGTCAAGATTCTACGAAGTTCAAGATTTCATCATCAATAGTTGTAGACCGAAGACGAAGATGAAGACAAGGATTGAAGACCGAATACGTTTCTATGGATGCTGTTAGAGTGGTGCTAACTACACTTCGAACGGATAACGAGGTAAGTAAGCATATTCCCACATTCGTTAAGTGGTTGATTTCCTTTCTTAGAGATCGTAAAAAAAAAAGGTTTTCAAAATGAATAAAAGATGTGGGTTTTCAAAACAATTCGGAGGGTTATTACCTTCCCACCACTCAAACGTGTCTCAAGGTTCTCTCTCCATTCTTACCTGGACACATGTGTGACCCATAAAAAAATATTTATTATTGAGAGCAACTTCATAAAACCCTTTCTTGTGAGGCAGAGTCGAGACTTTCGATCACTCCAAACCTGAATTTCTTTCGAGAAGGGATGGTTATTTCTTTCTCAACTTTTAAGGATGAGATTGTGTTCATATATGTGTCTAACTTATTATGACTAGTGTGCAGAATCTCTATGTCTTCTTAGCACGTTGGATGCTATCATTTCGGAGAACTAGTAAGTTGAAAAAGTAGGTTTTGTGGGTATATCTCTAGTAAGCCCTTACGAGACTATAACTCGTCCACTAGGGACACCTAGGGGTTTAAAGGTTTGTTATACGTGCTAAGTGTGACCGTAGCCTCGACGACACAGAGTTGTATGTATGTTTTAGAATTGTTTTGTTTGATTTGCTCGAGGACTAGAAAAGTCTAAGTGTGGGGGAGTTTGATAGGTGTCTAAAACACCTAATTTTATATCTAGTATTTATGCTTTCTTTGCTATTATCATTGTAAATTGCATCTCTTATGTTTGCTTTTGAGTTTATTAGGTGCAATGGAGTCATTACGAAAAAAGAAGGAGAAAACATCCATTTGGAGCCTAAAGGGAAAAAAGCTCAATGCACTTGCAAGTGATGTTTGGAGCCAGCTGAGTGCGCAACAAAGAAGCGGAAGAGTCAACTGTCAGTTCCCCACAACTGACAGTTGAGCAAGAGATTGAATAGACAGTCAGTTCTAAAAAACTGACAGGCTAAATGACAATTACATAGCCCTTATCCGAGTCTGGGTGCTTGAAGTAATTTTTATCATTACCCTAAACCTAAATTCAAGAGAGTTGTCTTTCTCTTGTCATTAGAGTACACTGAAATTTAGAGAGAAGTAAAACGAGAAACAGCGGCCGCTGTAAGAGAACCTCAGAAGAGAAATTCAATCGAAGAAGAAGATGATGGTGAAAATAACAATGAAGAGGATAATCTACTGCTGTAGTTCGAGAAGAAGGAATTAGAGATGAATTTTTTGCTTCTGGTGATGATACTCAATGGAAGAATTGGTGATGATTTAAAGTTGGGTTTGGTTCAGAGTTACTGAGATTGGGAGGAAGATGAAGATGGAATTGATGATGAGGGATAATGTTGAGATTCAAGGTCTGTGAAGAATGGGTTTGCTGAGATCAGTTGCTGCTGTCGATTGTGGTTACAGAAATTTTGTTGCTGGTACAGGGAAGATGTTGATGAGTTCTGTGTGATGATGAACAAATCGTCTAACAAGTGCAGTTGAGTTCAAATGAGCTCACAGAAGAAATTCAAGTTATTGATTGTTGAATTGAAGATGGTGTGATGTGGATTTGAATTTGAACAAGAAGAGCTGATGTTGTCATCATTAATGTCTGGTTTGAAATGGAAATTAGGGTTCAGATCGAGATAAGAACAGATGAACTGAAATTGAGAAGATTGTGGTGGAATTATTGGTTGAACTTGATCTGTGTTTGGCCCTTGATTCACAGGTTAGAGTCTGAGATTGGATGGGTCTTGTGGATGAACTCAGGTGAAGCTAATGGGTTCTGAGCTTGAGGTTTTGACTTGAGTTGATGTTGATAATGGAAGGAACTGAGCAGCAGGGCATTGCAGAGTTATTGTTGCTGAGATTGAAGCAGGCAGTGATGCTGAATGGATTGCAGTTGAAGCTACAAATTGGCAGTATTGAACTGGTGATGTTGTTACTGGAGATGATATTGCAGTTGGAAATGGCCGTGACTGCTACAATCAGGAAGATGAGAAGAAGCAGGTGCTGCTGCGAAGAATAGGTTAAGAAAATGGACTTGTAGATTCAAGTGTACTGTTACCTGAATTGAATTGCGGGTATGGCTCGAGAAGATAATCGGCTGAAGCTTGGTGGATGTTGCAGTATGAACTTGGAGCTTTGGAGGAGAGCGGCGATTCTACTAGGGTTTTCTTTCATTTTTATGTTTCATCTTCTTCATTTTTTTATTATTGATTATGATGAATTCAAAAGCTATGAGTAGCTAAACAACTATTATTGGTTATGGGATAAAGTTGATTTCTCAACATGATATTTGATTCAATGCATTAGTTTTGTCTCCATAATTTATTGTTTATGATTCTTGGTTTATATTGTCATATGATTTGATTGTTTGTTTGGTTGAGTCCGAAATCAATCCGATTTGCATTCATTTATAAATCTATATTAGGGTTTTCAATACGAAAAAGTTGTTTATCCCTGATTCTAAGTAGCATAATTGTGGGTAGTGCTTGTAGTGATATATCCTACTAGTCACAAGTGAATCATAACCTTGGTTAAATCGAATTAGTGCTTTTACACGTTTGATTTCCTAGATTAGTCTCATTCCATAGAACTTATTGCTTTTAGGGGGTTAAACTTAATTGTGCTTTTACACTTTAGGTTGCTTTCTAGGAAGAATTCACATATGCGTCTTTTAATGTGGTTGTGATGAAATCAAGGAATTAGCGGGATATACTTGCGATCAAGGTATCCTAAGACTTTTAGTAAATGAGAGATTAAAATACCAATTCTAGTCATTGATGAAAATACATGTTTGTGAATGATACTATCCCGTGACCAATATCTTCTCCTTATTGATTAGTCCAATCATTACTTTGCTTTGATTTACTCTTATTTCTTTTCTAAAACAAAAATCCCCCCTTGGTTACTAAGAAACTGAAATTTTATAACAACAAAAGCCTCTCTGTGGGAACAAACTCTTTCTTATCGCATACTATATTTATTTTAGATTAAGTAAGAAAGTGAAATTATTTTTGAATCATACGACAGCGATCACGAATATCGAAAGTTCTCAAGATTATCCATTAAACAGGGATTCAAGTACAAGGGCGCGGTAATGTGCTGGATTTAGTCTTTACACTAAATCCATAGTTCAAAGACTTATGTTCACTCTATGGTCAGATTTTTCGAGAGTCTAACACTATGTAAAGGTTCAAAATCGAACGATACCTTTGATAATGCACATCTCTATAAATTCTTGCTCAATGTTTTAAAAAATAAGTGGGAGATAAAAAGTTGTGAATATCAACTCTCACCAGAAAATGAACATAATTTTAATTATGAAGTTATTTACTATGCTTGCATTAAACCAAGTCTTATGACTCGACATTGCAAGGATATCAAATGTTATTAACAATGCTTTTTAAGATAAGTTAATGTTGGATATGATAAGAGTTTGGTAAATCTTGGTGTTTTACACCATGTTTATTTTGATAGTTACTGTTTAAAAGTTGAACCAAATCTTTTAAAATTGGTGTTGAGATATACTCACATCTGTGAATTATTTGTATTTCCTTCTGATCTATTATACTAGATTTAAAGGATATTTGTAAAGAAATTGAAATATAGTCTGCTTATAAACTTGTTTCACTCATTTGGTTCTAGTATCAAGGTATTTGCGGTTGTGTATGATTGCACTAGAAAAAATGAGTATGGTAACATAGTATCCGCTCTTTACTTCGTAATGATTATATATATATATATTGCTTATGTAGTGTGGGTTATGTATGAAGATTTACTAATAATATTTGTATGGAAAATTAGCAAAACATTGAGAAGGTTATGAGGTGTCTAAAAAGAACCTTAAACCTAAAATACACTATCTAAATATTTTACTACAATCCTTTAAGGATATTGCGATGCTGATTGGGATATCCTTTCAGATGAATCCTGTAAGGGGTGGAATAATTCAGTCCTATATTAGATAGAGGATTACCTGACATATTAATCCAATGCGATAGAACCGCGGCTATTGCAAAAGTTGAGAACCGTTAATTGCAACGGCTAGAGTCGACATATATGGTGATAGAAAGGCATTGTTGATGCTATGAAAATGGATTATATATATATATAGTCTGAAAAGAGTACTTATAATAAGCAAGTATGGATTAATTCTTTCGTTGATCCTCTGAAGAAAGTATTAATAAGAAGGTTTGGATACATCTTATGAGATGAAGATGATACGGGAATTGAGTCATTTGTGATGGATACCCACCTAGAAATAAGTTCAAAGGGAATAACGATTCAACAATGACATGAACATAGTTTTTCGTGATGGACAACCAACCTATAACGCAGGATTCCATAAGTACGTTCAAAAGGTAATCCCTTCATATGAATGGATATCCCAAAATGTAGGTTCAAATTGGGCTAAGCCACGGATAATATGTAGACACAAAATCATGTTTTTGAGAATTTATCATACAGAATGATATCTTGAAACGAGTTAAGGTTGATGTCCATATCTCTATTCAGAGCGGGGTACTTAGATAAAGGAGCACTCTTGATAGACTCACTTATATATGAAAGTGGTCGCTTTCTATGAGAATATGGGAAGTTCTCTAGATTATTCATTAAACCGAGATTCAGGCACAAGGCAGTAATATGCTGGATTAAAACTTTACACTAATATAGTTATGTGTGTATTAGACAATCTTTTTTTTCTCCCACAGTTCAAAGACTTATGTTCACTCTCTGTCAGATTTTTCGAGAGTCTAATATTGTGTAAAGTTTCAAAATCAAAAGATACATTTGCTATAAATTCTTGATCAATGTTTTAAAAACATAAGTAGATGGGTTGTTATAAATATATGTTTACAAAAAAATCCTTTTATTATTCTCTTAAAATATGTTTCTAATAGTCATAAGGATGTTTATAAAAGAGAAATTTATTTTGCTATTAATATCCTGTCCGTTTTTGTTTAGTGGGAGTTAATGGTGTTAGTTATGCCATGATAAAGGGTCGTTAACTATTGAAACTCTTGAGTACAAAAATTTGTTTTTGGTTAGAAAAAATAAAATATGACAGTTCTATCCTTTTTTTTGAGAGAGAGATTAAAAAAAAGGCCAAATTGAAAAAGCTATAGTAACTTTTTTTAGGAACGGAGGGAGTATAATCTATTATGATTTCTGAATGTATAATGTATTCCGATTTCCACACATCATCTGATTTTTTTTCCATATTTTCAGCTAGATTTATCTGGTCGCTCCTCTTTAGGGTTGCACAACCTCCATGCTTACTGTTAGAGAAATTCTAATGAACATTACATGCAGCTGATTTGCTTTTGTGTTCACTTTTATAGTATCGATCTTGGGTCTCCGTTCAAACACGGGATGGGTTTTCACCCATAAAATTGAAGGGGAATTGTGTGTTATGAATGGTAAACAACTGATTCTCGTGGAAAAAATGTGATGGAGATGAGTGATTAGAAGACTTTGAGATTAGTTATGGTGATTTAGTATTTTGTTTGAATACATTTTAAGATTGATGTTTTTGTGATGATCCAATTTTATTTTTAAGTGATAGATATATGAGTACTATTGGAATCTTCATAGCTTGACTAATGATTATTGGATTTTATTATCACCATTTTCTAAGTCTCTTTCTTGGTCACCATTTCGATCTTCTCTATCATCTGAATTACTTGATAGTAACTAGTATGTACAAGCAAGAATTACAATAGCAAAAGCTATTAAACCTAACATAGTAGTTAAACACCAAATAAATGGAGAACCAGTGAATGTGATTATGAATGTGTTTTGTAATGTTGAATGTTGTTGTAATGGTGAAATTGTTGTTAAACGAGATTATTTTTCATGCGGCGAGATTATGATCAAAGGGAATTCCATTTGGGCAACCTTTTGATAATGTAACCTCTAAACGAGAATGAGGAACCTTTTCAATCAATTTAAGAGCTTGAGGCTCAAACTATGGCAACCTTTTGATAATGTAACCTCTAAACGAGAATGAGGAACCTTTTCAATCAATTTAAGAGCTTGAGGCTCAAACTATTGGAAACCTACTTCCGGATGATGATTTATCTGTTATTATCATAGGACTATTCTTCAACACTTCATTAATGATTTGAGAATAACCCACAGTCCTCCTATCATTAGCTGGTGCTTCAATATTAATATTTCCCATTTTCCTTGAAAGCTGGTGGATACGGTTTCCTTGTGATAAAGGCATTTTATGGTTTCTTTGATGTTGAATAAAAAAGGCTTTAGATCTCAAAATTATGTGGCTTAGCAAAATATGTTTACCGTAAGAGATTGTAAAAAATAGTTGTATATAGCCTCCAAGAACTTTCCTTAAGCCTAGATTTGTATCCCCTAATGTCCAGCATTATTAGATGATATACTAAACCCTAAAATAAAAATACAACTCTAAACATCCTATTACATTCTTAACTAACTAATATATATATATATATATATATATATATATATATATAAATACAGAAAGACATCCAAAGAATTAGTTTCAATTCGTTTACCGGCTCTGCTGCTAATGAATGAGGTGGTGCGCGCGACATTCCTTTGTTACGCTGGTCAAGGAATAGAGTCTCGAAGAAAGTTTTTAAATCATAATAACTATTTGATGAAGATTTCTTACAGTGTGTTACTAGTGTCATCACCCTCAATCGAATGATAGGCTGGTTTCTGTCTCTACTGAGATTCAAATTCTAGAAACCCTAAAAAGTATGGACCCATGGAAGGCACCAGGGCTTGTATGGATTACCTCCAGGTTTTTATTTGTCTCAATGGGATATTATCAAAGATGATATTGTTCGTATAATACAAGATTTCTTCATAAGTGGATTTCTCAGCAAGAAGTTAAATCAAACAAGACTCGTGGTAGTACCAAAGGTGAAGACTCCAAGCTTCCCTTCAGATTACAGGTCAATTGCACTGTGTAATACCACCTACAAGCTTATCTCTAAGCTTATGGATAAAATAATGAAAAACTTACTTGACAAAGTTATCTCACCGTTACAATTCACTTATGTACCTAGTAGACTCATCTCAAATAACATCTCACTAGCGCATTGAATCATTCATACCCTCAAAAGAAAGAAGAAATGTGAGAGTTACTTAGCATTACAACCAGACATGTCGAAAGCCTTCGACATACTAGAATGGAGTTTTGTCATTGAAGTTATGAAGAAAATGAGTTTTAGAAAGAAATGGTGTACTCTTATACACTTACGAATCTCGACTACATAAATATTTGTTTTACTTAATGGATCACCATGTACTTCTTTTCATCCTACGATAGTTATCCGACAGGGTGATCCGTTTTTTCATATCTTTTCATCATTTCCATGGGATCTTTCTCAAGAGCAATGACGGCAGCTGAGTATTCGAAGAATATAAGTGAAATCAAGATTGCGAGAAAAGCACCACCTATAAGTCGTATGCTTTTTGAAGATGGTTATTTAATCGTTGTTAATAATATCCCTAATCTTCAATGTATTCTCCAAGCATTTAGTACTGCTTCAGGCCAGCTTCTCAACTACCAAAATTTAAGTGTTACTTTCAGCGAAAATCTCAGTCAGTATGCTACTGCTAACATTATTGATATTCTACATGTAAAAAGGATGAACCCCGATGAAAAGTAGGGGTACCTCTTTTCTTAATAAAAAGAAGAAAGTGTCCTTCAACTTTCTTATTGATCATATGCAAAGAAGATTAATCCGTGATGGTCAAAAATGTTATCAACACATCGGATAAGCTCTTTAAGTTAAATGAAGATATCATTAATAAAATGAACTCCATACAACTTCATTTCTGGTGGAATAAACCTGCAAAGAAATGTATTTATCTCACATCTTGGTTTGGTATGTGTCATACTTATGCAGATGGTGTCCTGGATTTCAAAGATACGCGATGTTTTAATCATGATCTTTTCGAAAAGTATGCCTTGAGACTCTACACAGTGAAAACAATAGTTGGAATGGGTCTCTAAGGGCAAAATACTTCATACAAGTCGTTCCTCTTCATGCCTCTAAAAAGTCGGACTATACATGGTCTTGGAAGAGTATCAATTCACAATTTGACTTTATTTATACTTATAACTTCTGGTCTATCGGTGATGGTACACAAATTCTCATCTGGCATGATAAATGGGTTATCTCTTTAGAAATTCCACCTTCCCCATCTAAAAATGCAGTCAATCATCAAAGCTACGAATATGTCTCTGAGCTTATAGATGCAAGTAATAAGAGTTGGAAGCAGGATCTTTTTATACAACTATTTTGATCAAGACATGGCCAGAAAAATCCTAGGCATGAGAGTTTCTCTTCATAGTGAAGATGAACTGGTTTGGACAAAGACCAAAGGTGGACGTTTTACTGTGAAGTCAGCTTATCAAGTGTTATACAATATAAAATACCATAATAAGCAAGATCAGACTATAAATGGTACTCTAGATGCTTGGAATCAGATTTGGGGTTTGAAAACGATGCCTAGAGTAAAGTTATTCATGTGGAAGTGTGCTAAAGACATCATTCCATCAAAGGAAAAAATTAACATAAGAATGCCATAAGAAGATATCAAATGTAGCAGGTGCAATTGTGCAGTGGAAACTGAAAAAACGGGGGTCTAACAACCACACCCAATATTTCGCTTAGCAATCTGTATGGACTAACTCCAATATAATTCTGAGAGCACCAACTAATAAAGCGAGCTCAATCAAGAAATATATCAAAGAGTTATATCTTTGTTTCTTAATGTAATCGGCAAATCAAACAGATAGAAATCCGTGAACCTGATTAATATAAGAAACAACTTGGACGGTATCAAAAACCATACAAGTGTCAATAGATTTAATCAACAACCAATGGTTGGATTCACAATTAATTTAAATTACGCACAACCTGTGATATTTCAATTATATAAACAAATATAATACGGAAAGAAATAACACAGACACCAGAAATTTTTTTAACGAGGAAACCGCAAATGCAGAAAAACCCCGGGACCTAGTCCTTTCAACACCATACTGTATTAATCCGCTACAGACACTAGCCTACTGCAAGTTAACTTCGGACTGGAATGTAGTGAGACCTAATCAATCTCACACTGATCAAGGTACAGTTGCGTTCCTTACGCCTCTTGAACCACGTCGGATTCTGCACACTTGATTCCCTTAGCTGATCTCACCCACAACTAAGAGTTGCTACGACCCAAAGTCGAAGACTTGATAAACAAATCTGTCTCATACAGAAAAATCTATTGAATATATAAATCTGTCTCCCGCAGATATACCTACGAGCTTTTTTGATAATCAAGGTGAACAGGAACCAATTGATAAACCGGACTTATATTCCCGAAGAACAACCTAGTATTATCAATCACCTCACAATAATCTTAATCGATTGTCGAAACAAGATACTGTGGAATCACAAACGATGAGATGAAGATGTTTGTAACTACTTTTCAATCTTGCCTATCGGAGAATAAATCTCGAGAAAATGTTAAAGAAGATAGTGCTCAATCACAATAGAAAACTGCAAGATCATAACACGCAACAACAGAGAAAATAGTTGGGTCTGACTTCACAATCCCAATGAAGTCTTCAAGTCGTTAACCTACAGGGTTCTGTGAAAAACCTAAGGTTAAAGGAGAATCGACTCTAGTCTCAACTAGTATCGCACAGGAGGTGTGGGGATTAGGTTTCTCAGTTGCTAGAGTTCTCCTTTATATAGTCTTCAAATCAGGGTTTGCAATCAATGCTACCTTGGTAACAAAGCATTCAATATTCACCGTTAGATGAAAACCTGATTAGATTCAAGCTAATATCTTTTAACCATTAGATCGAACTTAGCTTGTTATACACAAATGAAATATACCATCATTTAGATAAAGGTAACCGTACCTAAACGTGTATACTTAGTTTGTTTAACTATAGTTAACCAATTGTTATCCATATGAGCATTTTCATATCAACCTTATTCATCTTTATCATAACTAGTTCAAATGACTCAAATGAAACTAGTTAGAGAGTTGTTCAATTGTTTATATTCTCATAGAAGTATACAAGACACAATTGAAGCAAAATCGATTTTGATTCACTCGAATCATTTCATGAACACTATAGCCACGGATTGCAAAAGATTACATTCCTTATTATATAAATGTATTAGTTCATGAACAAACCGATTTTAGAAAATAACCTACTTAAGTGTGCAAATGGGTACGCATACCTAAGTAACCAGACTGAGTTTGGTTACGCCAGTACGCATACGGGTATGCATACCATTTCGCACTTCCAAACTCCAGCAGAAATTCACGAGACTTGAACTTCCGCCAGTACGCGTACGTGTACGCATACTTAGTTCCCGGACTTCAAACAACCAACCAGTACGCGTATGGGTACGCATACCATGGTTCCCAGTTTTGGACTTTACACAAATGTGAATACACACTATGTTTATATCCAATCATGGTTACATGTTCTAAACCCTCATTTGAATCATTGAAACATTCTTGGAAGACGACAATAGATGTCTCACACAAACTATTAGCTTGAAAGCAATTTTCAAGTGATCGAATGATCAATACGAAAAATTCCGAGTCTACATCAAATGACTGTCTCATACAAATCATGTAAGATGTTACAAGGCGATTTTCACACGATCATCTTTTGACTTTCGTCAAGAATAAAAGATGAACTTGGTTAAAGCGAAAGCTTACCAACACATATTTCGAGAAATTGATAAGCGAGATAAACTCGGCTCGAAATACCAAATGTGTACAATTGAAGTCTATATAGCAATACGACTTTTGTCTCAAATAGGAGATAGAGTATATTGACTTTTGAGTGATAGATAATTTCAAGTCTCCACATACCTTTTGTTGATGAAGTTCCACAAGTTCCCTTGAGTAGTTCTTCGTCTTCATTCGATGAACGTCGTGGAGTCTAAAGCTCAACTACACTTATTGTTAGAGCACTTCTCGGTCGAACTCGCAAGCGTTGCTATCTCAAGCTTGTTTGTCAAGTTTAGTTGCCAAAACTATAAGATTTGATTTCTAGTCTATTAATAGCTAAGTCTCGGACTAGGATAAAAAGTGTAGTTGAGCTCTAGACACCACGGTGTTCATCATGCAAAAACGAAGAACTACTCAAGGAACTGGTGGAACTTCATCGACAAAAAGGTATGTGGACACTTGAACTTATCTATCACTCAAAAGTCTACTTTATCTCCTATCTTGAGACAAAAGTCGTATTGCTATATAAACTATGATTATACACATGTACTATTTCGAGCTGATTTTATCTCGCTTATCTATTTATCGAAATATGTGTTGGTAAGATTTCGCTTTGGCCAAGTTCATCTTTACTAGTGACGAAAGTCATATTAGTTTCAATCACTTGAAAATCGCTTTGACGAAAAATAGTTTGTGAACAACAACTATATAACGTTCTCTAAGAATGTTTCAATAATTGAAATGATAGTTTAGAATACATAACCATGGTTGGTTATAAACATTGTGAGATAACTCATATGTGTGTAAGTCTAATATCCTTGAACCAAAGTATGCGTACTTTGCTGCTCATGATAACCGGAACTAAAGTCCGCGTACCAGTACGCGCACTGTCGGAAGTTCAGATCCCGTGAATTTCTGTTGGAGTTTGTGAACTGAAAACAAAATTAATCCGGGTATTTAAGTCTACGTAACAGTATGCGTACTTAAGTAGGTTATTTTCTAAAAAATAGTTTAATTCTTGAGCTAAGACATTTATATATTAAGGAATGCAATCTTTGCAAACCATGGCTATAATGTTCATGAATCGATTCGAGTGAATCAAAACTGTTTTTGTTTTGATTGTGTCTTGTATACTTCTATGAGATCTAAGCAATTGAACAACTCTCTAACTAGTTCATTTGAGTCATTTGAACTAGTTGTGGTAAAGAAGAATAAGGTTGATATGAAAGTACTCATATGGAACCAACGACTTGTACACGTTTAGGTACTCAAACCTAAATGAAGTTACATTTCATGTGTGTATAACAATCTAAGTTCGATCTAATGGTTGAAAGATATTAGCTTGAATCTAATCAGGTTTTCATCTAACGGTGAATATTGAATGCTTTTTTACAAAGGTAACTTAGGTTGCAAACCCTAATTTGAAGACTATATAAAAGAGAACTCTAACAACTGAGAAACCTAATCCCCACAGCTCCTGTATGATACTAGTTGTAAGCTAGAGACGATTCTCCTTTAACCTTAGGTTTCTATCGAGACCCTGTAGGTTAGCGACTTAAAGACTTCATTGAGATTGTGAAGCCATACCCCAACTATCTTCTATATAGTTGCGTGATCTGATCTTGCTATTTCTATCGTATTTGAGTACAATCGTAAGGATTGGATTAAGATTAATTTATCCGATAGAGCAAGATAGGAAAGTAGTCACAAACATCTTTGTCTCATCGTTTGTGATTCCACAATATCTTGTTTCGCTGGTCGTTTAAGATTATTGTGAAGTGATTGATATTTCTAGGCTGTTCTTCGGGAATATAAGTCCGGTATATCAATTGGTTCATGTTCACCTTGATTTATCAAAAGATGGAAAAAAACTCGTAGGTATTTCTGTGGGAGACATATTTATCTATTTCTGTAGAATTTATGTGTGATACAGATTTGTTTATTAAAGTCTTCGACTTTGGGTCGTAGCAACTCTTAGTTGTGGGTGAGATCAGCTAAGGGAATCAAGTGCGTAGTATC
Organism: Papaver somniferum; assembly: GCF_003573695.1. NCBI lineage: Eukaryota > Viridiplantae > Streptophyta > Magnoliopsida > Ranunculales > Papaveraceae > Papaver > Papaver somniferum. Next base: position 115,090,386 of record NC_039358.1, read on the forward strand.
CTGCTGGGATAAGAGACGTAGGGAGCGCAATTGTACCTTGGATCAATGTGAGATTGATTGGGGTTCAACTACAGTCCAGACCGAAGTTAGTTTGTAGTAGGCTAGTATCTGTAGCGGATTAATACAGTGTGTGTTCAATCTGGACTATGTCCCGGGGTTTTCTGCATTTGCGGTTTCCTCGTTAACAAAACTTCTGGTGTCTGTGTTATTTCTTTCCGCATTATATTTTTTTATATAATTGAAATATCACAGGTTGTGCGTTGAATCGATCAATTGGGAAATCCAACCTTTGGTTGTTGATTGAAATTGATTGATCCTTGAACATTGGTCTTTGGTACCGTTCAAGTGATTTCTCTTGTATTCAATTAGACTCGCAGATTTCTATTTGCTTGAGTAAGTATTGATCGAGAAATTGAGATATAACTCTTTGATATACTTTTTATTAAGATTGATTCTGACTGTCTAGTTGATTCTCTTAAAAGTATATTGGAGTTTGTCCATACATATTTCTAAGCGAAATATTGGGTGTGGTTGTTAGACCCCCGCTTTTTCACTTATTATCCTAATTGGGAAAACACGTTTAAGACCTCATAAGTCTGTGTTTGTAGCAATCTGAGTCTGTGGACAAAATCTCATCTCTGGCATATACGCGTACCAAAATGTCCTCCAAATCTTTTAATTATGCCAAATGTCTTGGGATTTCCCAAAGGATTACTCCTTAGCCGATTCTTCCGAATGCCGAGGAAATGAGACAATTGACACTATCTCAAAAGCTGAAATGGAGCTCACCAGAATCTCAAAAAATTCTACTAAGGCTATTGATTTTCAAAATCATGCTCAGCTTCTTGATGAATTTGAAAAGTCTCTTGGTCGAGAACGGGAACTCTATAATATCATTGAGTCCTTCTCTAACAATATCGAAAAGCTAATTCAAGAAACTACCCTACAGCGTGAAAATATTAGTGTTCTTGAGGATACTGTTAAGGAATACTCAATTAGAGAAAAACGTTTGATGGAGACGCATTCATCTGATCTAAACAGACTTCATGTTGAAAAATAGAAACTGGGTGCATCCCTTATTTTAGCCCAAGAACAGTGCAAATCCTTGAAAAAGGAAAACTCTGTTTTAATGAGAATTTCTTTTGTACCAATCACTAATTCTCAAGTAGAAATGCAGTACATGAAGAAATGTTCTCCGAAGGAAGTTCCTGCCAAGAAATGTGATCATAACTTGCAATATTCTAATAGGGCTATGAATTTATAACTGGTTCCTTCCAATGTTTCTCCTCCACGAAGCTGTTCTTTCTGTGGGAAAAAGAATCACTATATTCATCATTGTTTTGCTAGAAAGAAACAGATTTCTGATCTTCAAAATCTACTTCTTTTTATTGTCGACAGAGTAAACTCTCTAATGACCAATACAATGGATTTCATCCCTGCAGGAAGACAGGCTTCTCATAAAATAGATTTTAATGGTTACTCATTTCGAAATCCTCACAGGAATCGTGTTTCTTCGAATGGTGCAAATTCTTACACCACAAAATACATATTCCCAGTGTTTATGAGAATAAGTCTGGAAAATCTAAGTCTAGATGATGGAGACGTTTTTATTCTAATCCTTTGCAACCAATCTCTAAAGGTCCTAGACTTAACCCTCAGGAAAACTCCTCTGAGGAATCACCTGACAAGGTTATGTTAAATTCTTCAGGAATAAGATGTAACCAAAAGAAGGTGAGAAATACCAGGGTCAAACGTTCAGATGGAATCTACAACTCTTCTCTCAATACTCATAGTGATATTACATCTCATTTAACTACCTAACCTTAGGTAATTTCATTCTTGCATCTAACCTGAGAGATACAAGAATGACAACATTTGAGAGATACTCATGTTTATTGTTATTTTTCATTTGTAATTTGTTTGACTATGATATTTTCTTTTTGATGAGAAAGTTGAGTCGCTTATTGACTCCTTATTACTATGTATCTCCTTATTATGCTCTGATTAAATCTTTTAATTATTGAGTCATGATGATAAAGTAGTTTTCAAAACATATTATACTCCATTCTTCTTGGATCTCGTCTGGTATCTCCAACCGGTCCATGTACGTCCGTGTCCTTCTTGGGAGTTGTAGGGTTTCCGAAACAAGGGTGTCCTCCTCTTGTTTGCGAACATATATATATATATATTGTTTTGCCTTCCCTGTTTAAAAAAAAAGGATTATGATGAACTCCTCAAGATCTCAAGAAGTGGTGAATCTTGAGATGGAAGAAGACTCTAAAGGATGTGATTCTGTTCAAGAACTTGTCTTGAAAAAGATGATTGAAATGAAAGAACACAACTCCTGGGTTGACGATTCTGTCAAGGACTTGACTCGTTTTCAGAACGACTCAAAGGTCGAGTTTGCAAATCTTGAACTGCAAATAAACCAACTCTTAGATGGTCAGGACAGAATCCTTGCTAATCAAAATATTCTGATACGGAATCAAAAGAAGCTCATCATGGACTGTGTCAAGGCTAGACAACTTGCTCAGGTTGTTGATCGTAAAGTTAGCATTCTAATTCACGGACATGGTGTGTCTACGGTCAAAAGAGTAAAGGAAATCAATGATACCTTCTATGATGGATTCATTGAAAGGTATGAGGTTCTCAATGAACTTTGATTTTATTTTGTCTAGGAAACTTCTTATGAGAATTTTATTCTTGTATTTTTTAGAAGGATTACTAGGGTTTGGAATAGCCATTATTGTGATTACACATAGCTATATCCAACGTCTTCATCTTCATTGTTTTTAGATTTATTTACTTAAATTCTAAAGTTGTTTGAAAGATGATTTTGCAGTATTAATATTTATGGTTTTATATATTGCAATTTTTTATGGGATATGTGAACTATGATTGTCCCATACGTGGTCAAAAGCTAAGTCTTTCCTATGTCGATATGCAAGTATTGATAAAGGATTGAATGAACTTTTGACAAAAACAAAAGATAATCCTATTGTATGTCATTATGCAAATATTGATGGAAGATAGGATGAGCTTTTGTTTATAAAGATTATGTCTATTATATGTCATTGTGCAAATGGTGATGAGAAATAGAATGAATCATTGTCTATTCCACAATATTGATCTTCCTTGATCCACATTTTTATGTATGTACTGTGCGGCTCCGTAAGTTCTCTTATGTTGAGCATTTCCGATTAAATTAATCATGGGTTCTCTTGTGATTAGTTTAATTGAGTTTTTGGATACTAATTCATACTCTTATGTGATTTGTTAATGTCCAAAGAAATCCTTCTTTTCTTGTGAAAGTAAGGTCGCTCTTGTTGTTCTCTCGAGAATGACATTATATGGGGGAGAGTTCTTAATTGAACTTGTGCTTAATTTCCAAATCTTTGTGGGGAGTGCGGATGTGGAATATTATAGGGGTTATCTTGTATTTTTATAAACTCCTTGATGAAAGCATTTAGCTTCGGCTTTATGATTGCATCTAAAAAGTTGATATGTACTTTCTTTTGGTCATGAAGTGTTTCTATGGAAATTGCATGAGGATCCCACTAGTTTTCGTACCTTTGCCAATTTTATTGACAAAAGGGGGGAGAAGTAATGTGTAGTTCGCACTATAAATACATATGTTTTTCGGATCATTATGTAAGGGGGGGGGGGGGGGG
>NC_039358.1:115094180-115174422 GCF_003573695.1 Papaver somniferum
GGGGGGGGGGGTGGTTTTCATGTGAGATGAAGTATTGACTAAGGGGGAGAGATACATATCACCATAGTATTGTTGTCGAAGTTGTGATGCAATTGAACTTTGATGCTGTGTAATAATACGATGACACTGAGTAACAATGATCGAGAGCTTTTGTTTTCTCATTGTTATGGCTACAGATCTTCAACAACGATGCTGCTGCATTGAATATCTTTGGAATAATTAGAGTGCTTGGAAGTGACGAAGATTTCGAGTAATGTTGAAGAGCCAAGAAGATCATGCATGTGTAAGAGAATCTGTAAAGTTTACTTATTTTGTATTCCATATTGTCACTAAAATTGACAAAGGGGGAGATTGTTAGAGAACTGCTCGGTCGAACTTGCAAGCGTTGCTATCTCAAGCTTGTTTGTCAAGTTTAGTTGCCAAAAATATAAGTCTTGAATTCTAGACTACTAATATCTAAGTCTCGGACTAGGATAGAAAGTGTAGTTGAGCTCTACACTCCACGGTGTTCATCATGCAAAAACGAAGAACTACTCAAGGAACTGGTGGAACTTCATCGAAAAAAGGTATGTGGAGACTTGAACTTATCTATCACTCAAAAGTCTACTTTATCTCCTATCTCGAGACAAAAGTCGTATTGCTATATAGAGTATGATTTTACACATGTACTATTTCGAGCTGAGTTTATCTCGCTTATCTATTTCTCGAAATATGTGTTGGTAAGATTTCGCTTTGGCCAAGTTCATCTTTACTAGTGACGAAGGTCATATTAGTTTCAATCACTTGAAAATCGCTTTGACGAAAAAATAGTTTGTGAACAACAACTATATAACGTTCTCTAAGATGTTTCAATGTTTGAAATGAGAGTTTAGAATACATAACCATGGTTGGATAGAAACATTGTAAGATGACTCATATGTGTGTAAGTCCAATATCCTTGAACCAAAGTATGCGTATTTTGCTGCTCAGGATAACCGAAATTAAAGTCCGCGTACCAGTACGCGCACTGCCGGAAGTTCACATCCCGTGAATTTCCGTTGGAGTTTGTGAACTGAAAACAAACTTAATCCGGGTACTTAAGTCTGCGTACCAGTATGCGTACTTAAGAAGGTTATTTTTTAAAAACAGTTTAATTCGTGAACTAAGACATTTATATATTAAGGAATGCAATCTTTGCAAACAGTGGCTATAATTTTCACGAATCGATTCGAGTGAATCAAAACTGTTTTTGTTTTGATTGTTTCTTGTATACTCTATGAGATCTAACCAATTGAACAACTCTCTAACTAGTTCATTTGAGTCATTTGAACTAGTTGAGGTAAAGAAGAATAAGGTTGATATGAAAGTGCTTATATGGCTAACCTATGGTTAACTACCGTTGAACCAACGACTTGTACACGTTTAGGTACGGTTATTCAAACATAAATGAAGTAACATTTCATGTGTGTATAATAATCTAAGTTCGATCTAACGGTTGAAAGATATTCGCTTCAATCTAATCAGGTTTTCTTCTAATGGTGAATATTGAATGCTTTGTTACCAAGGTAACTTAGATTGCAAACCCTGATTTGAAGACTATATAAAGGATAACTCTAACAACTGGGAAACCTAATCCCCACACCTCCTGTGTGATACTAGTTGTAAGCTAGAGTCGATTCTCCTTTAACCTTAGGTTTCTATCGAGACCCTGTGGGTTAACGACTTAAATACTTCATTGGGATTGTGAAGCCATACCCAACTATCTTCTATATAGCTGCTTGATCTGATCTTGCTATTTCTATCGTATTTGAGCACAATCGTAAGGATTGGCTTGAGATTAATTTATCCGATAGAGCAAGATAGGAAAGTAGTCACAAACATCTTCGTCTCATCGTTTGTGATTCCACAATATCTTGTTTCACTAGTCGATTAAGATTATTGTGAGGTGGTTGATATTTCTTGGCTGTTCTTCGGGAATATAAGTCCGATATATCAATTGGTTCCAGTCACCTTGATTTATCAAAAGACGGAACAAAACTCGTAGGTATTTCTGTGGGAGACAGATTTATCTATTCCTGTAGACTTTTCTGTGTGATACAGATTTGTTTATTTTTTCGACTTTGGTTCGTAGCAACTCTTAGTTGTGGGTGAGATCAGCTAAGGTAATCAAGTGCGTAGTATTCTCCTGGGATCAGAGACGTAGGGAGCGCAATTGTACCTTGGATCAATGTGAGATTGATTAGGGTTCAACTACAGTCCATACCGAAGTTAGTTTGTAGTAGGCTAGTGTCTATAGCGGCTTAATACAGTGTGTGTTCAATCTGGACTAGGTCCCGGGGTTTTTCTGCATTTGCGGTTTCCTCGTTAACAAAACTTCTGGCGTCTGTGTCATTTCTTTTCCGCAGTATATTTTGTTATATAATTGAAATATCACAGGTTGTGCGTTGAATCGATCAATTTTGAAATCCAACCTTTGGTTATTGATTGAAATTGATTGATCCTTGAACATTGGTCTTTGGTACCGTTCAAGTGATTTTTCTTCTATTAGACTCGCAGATTTCTATTTGTTAGACCCCTGATTTTTTACTTACTATCCTAATCTGAGACTTAGCTATAAGTAGACTAGAAATCAAGACTTATAGTTTTAGCAACTAAACTTGACAAACAAGATTGAGATAACAACGCTTGCGAGTTCGACCGAGCAGTGCTCTAACAATCTCCCTCTTTGTCAATTTTAGTGAGAAAACTATCAATACATATGGATTACAAAATAAATAAACTTTGTAGCTTCTCATACAAATGCTTGATCTCTTTGGTTCTTCAACATTACCCGAAATCTTCGTCACTTCCAAGTACTCCAATGATTCTAAATGTGTTCAACTCAGCATCATAGTTGTTGAAGATCCGTAGCTATAACAATGAGAAAACAATAACTCTCAATCATTGTTATAGAGTGTCATAGTATTATTACACAACATCAAAGTTCAATTGTATCACAAATTTGATAACAATACTATGGTGATATGTATCACTCCCCCTTAGTCAATACTTCATCTCATATGAAAACCACTCCCCCTTACATAATGATCCGTAAACCATATGTATCTGTAGTGTGAACTACACATTAATTCTTCCCCTTTTTGTCAATATAAATTGGCAAAAGTACGAAAACTAGTGGGATCCTAATGAAATTTCCATAGAAATACTTCATGACCAAAAGAGAACCACATATCAACTTTGTTTATGTGAAATCATATAGCCGAAGCTAAATGCATTCATCAAGGAGTTTATAAAGATACAAGATAACCTCTATAATATTCCACAGCCACACTCCCCACAAAGATATGGCAATTAAGCACAAGTTCAAATAAGAACTCTCCCCCATAAAATATCATTCCTGAAAGAACAACAAGAGCGACCTTACTTTCACAAGAAAAAAGGATTTCTTTGGACATTAACAAATCACATGAAACATGAATTTGTATCCAAAATATTCAATTAAATTAACCACAAGAGAAACCATGATTGATTTAATCGGAAATGCTCAACATAAGAAAACTTACGGAGCCGCACAATATTTTCACAAAGATGTGGATCATGAAAAACAATACTGCGGAATATTCAAAGATTCATTCTATTTTTCATCAATATTTGCATAGAGACATATAATAGACTTAATCTTTGTAAAAAAAGTTCATCCTATCTTCCATCAATATTTGCATAATGACATAATAGGCTCTTAACTTTTGTTGCCAAAAGTTCATTCAATCTTTTATTAATATTTGCATAATGACGTATGAAAGATTTAACTTTTGACCACTATAGCACAATCATAGTTCACGGACGCAAACACACATATCCCATAACAAGTTGCAATATATAAAACCATAAAGATCAATACTGCAAAATTATCTTCCAAATAAACTTTAGAATTTAAATAAATAAATCTAAAAACATTGCAAGATTAAAATCGTTGGAAATAGCTATGTGTACTCACAATAATGGCTATTCCAAACCCTAGGTTTCCTTCTTAAAACATAAGAATAAATTCTCAAAAGAAGTTTCCTAGACATAAAAACGATCAAGTTTTTTTGATAACATCATACCTTTGAAAGGGTCCATCATAAAAGGTATCACTGATATCCTTGATTCTTTTGACTGTAGAGACTCCATGTTCATGAGCGAGAACATTAACTTTCCGATCAAAGATGCGGGAAAGATGCCTAGCTTTGACATGGTCCATGATGAGTTTCTTCTGATTCCTGATCAAGGTGTTTTGATTATCAAGAATTTTGGCCTGACCATCAATAAGCTGATTTATTTGCATTTGAAGATTTGCAAACTCGACCCTAGAGTCATTCTGAAAAAGAATTAAATCCTTGACAGATTCTCTAATCCAGGAGCTGTACTCTTTCCTTTCAATCATCTTTCTCAAGACAAGTTCTTGAACATAATCGCAACCTTTAAAGTTTTTTTCCATCTCAAGATTGACCACTTCTGGAGGTCTTGAGGTGTTCTCCATACCCCCTTTCTTTATTATTATTAGGGAAGGCAAAACAATATAAAATATATATATGTTTGCAAACAAGAGAAGGACACCCTTGCTGCGGAAACCCTACAACTCCAAGAAAGACACGGATGTTCATGGACCGGATGTGAAAGTCTAATGGATCAGAAAAGATCCAAAAATACTCTTTGTTTTCGAATATTTCTTATCATCATGGCTCAATAACTAAAGGATTTAATCAGAGCAAATGAAAGAGATGCATTAGTTACATGGAGTCAAGAAATGACTCATCCTTCATGAAAAAGCGGGGGTCTACCAACCACATCCAATATTTCGTTCGGAAATATGAATAGACAAACTCCAATATACTTTCAAGAGAATCAACTAGACAGTCAGACTCAATCTATAGAAAAGTATATCAAAGAGTTATATCTCAATTTCTCAATTCAATCTGCTATCAAACAAATAGGAATTTCCGAGCCCGATTGAATAAGAGAAACAACTTGGACGGTATCACAAACCAATATCCAAGTGTGAATCAATTCAATCAAGAACCCAAAGGTAGGATTCAAGAACTGATTGAATTTAACGCACAACCTGTGACATTTCTATCATATAACAAAATATAATGCGGAAAAGAAATAACACAGACACCAGAATTTTGTTAACAAAGAAAACCGCAAATGCAGAAAAACCTCGAGACTTAGTCCAGCTTTGAACACCGTACTGTATGAAGCCGTTACAGACACTAGCCTACTACCGATGAACTTCGGACTGGAATGTAGTTGAGCCATAATCAATCTCACACTGATCAAGGTACAGTTGCGCTCCTTACGTCTCTGAACCCCAGCAGGATTCTACGCACTTGATTCCCTTAGATGATCTCACCCACAACCAAGAGTTGTTACAACCCAAAGTCGAAGAATTGATAAACAAATCTGTCTCACACAAAAAAGTCTATTGTAATAGATAAATCTGTCTCCCACAGAAATGAGTTTTGTTCCGTCTTTTAAGAAATAAGGGCGCACAGGAACCAACTGATAAACCGGCCTTATATTCCTGAAGAACAGCCTAGTATTATCAATCACCTCACAATAGTCTTAATCGTATGGAAGCGAAACAAGATATTGTGGAATCACAAACGATGAGACGAAGATGTTTGTGACTACTTTTAATCTTACCTATCGGAGATAAATCTCAAGCAAACCTTAGCTAAGATAATACTCAATCACGATAATAGAAGTAAGATCATAACACGCAACTACAGAGAAAATAGTTAGGTCTGGCTTCACAATCCCAATGAAGTCTTCAAGTCGTTAACCTACATGGTTTTGTGAAAAACCTAAGGTTAAAGGAGAATCGACTCTAGTCGCAACTAATATCACACAACAGGTGTGGGGATTAGGTTTCCCAATTGCTAGAGTTCTCCCTTATATAGTTTTCAAATCAAGGTTTGCAATCTAAGTTACCTTGGTAACAAAGCATTCAATATTCACCATTAGATGAAAACCTGATTAGACTCAAGCTAGTATCTTTCAACCATTAGATCGAACTTATCTTATTATACACAAATGAAATGTACCTTCATTTAGGTTTGAGTAACCTTACCTAAACGTGTACACTAGGTTGGCTCAGTAGAAGTTAACCGAAGTTAGCTATATGAACACTCTCATATAAACCTTATTCATCTTAACCACAACTATTTCAAATGACTCAAATGAAACTAGATATAGAGTTGTTCAATTGCTATATTCTCATAAAAGTATACAAGAACACAACTGAAGCAAAATCGGTTTGATTCACTCAAATCAATTCATGAACATTATAGCCACGGTTTGCAAAGAACGTATTCCTTATTATATAAATGTATTAGTTCATGAACAAACCGATTTTAGAACTTTAACTACTCAAGTATGCAAACGGGTACACATACTAAAGTAGCTGGACTGAGTTTGGGTTCGCCAGTATGCAAATGGGTACGCATACTTCCAAACACAACAGAAATTTCCGGACCCAAACCCTTCTCCAGCACGCGTACGGGTATGTGTGCTTAGGCTCACGGAATTTCTCAACTAACAGGTACGCGTACACCCATGCATACTATAGTTCCGATCATGGATCACATATATGCAAGAACGCATACTATGTTCATAATCCGATGATGGTTAAGTGTTCTAAACTCTATTTCAATCATTGAAACTTTTTTAGAGGATGAAAATAGCTGTTTTCATGAACTATTAGCATCAAAGCAATTTTCAAGTTATTGAAATAATCATAACGAAACATTCCAAGTCTACACCAAATGATTGTATCACACGAACCATGTAAGATGTTACTCGGCGATTTTCATATGATCATTTTTTGACTTTCTTCAAGAATATAAGATGAACTTGGTTGAAGCGAAAGCTTACGAACACATATTTTGAGAAATATGTAAGCGAGTTAAACTCAGCTCAAAATCTCAAATATGCATAATCGAATACTATATAGTAATACGACTTTTGTCTCAATATAGGAGATTGAGTAAAAATAGACTTTCCAAGTGATAAATGAGTTTTAGTCTCCACATACCTATTGTTGATGAACTTCCACAAGATCTTCTTAGTAGTTATTCGTCTTCAATTGATGAACGTCGTGAAGTCTAATGCTCAACTACACAATTTATCCTAGTCCGAGACATCACTATAAGTAGACTAGAAATCAAGACTTATAGTTTTGATCACTAATATTGACAAACAGGCTTGAGATAGAAACGCTTGCGAGTTCGACCGAGCAGTGCTCTAACAATCTCCACATTTGTCAATTTTAGTGACAAAACTATCAATACATATATATTACAAAATAAATAAACTTTGTAGCTTCTCATCCAAATGCTTGATCTCCTTGGTTCTTCTACATTACTCGAAATATTCTTCACTTCCAAGTAATCCAATGATTCTAAATGTGTTCAACTCAGCATCATAGTTGTTGAAGATCCGTAGCAATAACAATGAGAAAACAGTTGCTCTCAATCATTGTTATACAGTGTCATGGTATTATTTCACAACATCAAAGTCCAATTGTATCACAACTTTGACAACAATACTACGGTGATATGTATCACTCCCCCTTAGTCAATCCTTTATCTCACAATGAAAACCACTCCCCCTTACATAATGATCCGTAAACCATATGTATTTGTAGTGTGAACTACACATTAATTCTCCCCCATTTTGTCAATATAAATTGGCAAAGGTACGAAAACTAATGGGATCCTCATGAAATTTTCATAGAGATACTTCATGACCAAAAGAGAACAACATACCAACTTGTTTCGATGATTTCATATTGTCGAAACTTAGTGTATTCATCTAGGAGTTTATAAAGATACAAGAAAACTCCTATAATATTCCACATCCACACTCCCCACAAAGATTTGGCAATTAATCACAAGTTCAATTAAGAACTCTCCCCCATAAAATGTCATTCCCGAAAGAACAACAAGAGCGACCTTACTTTCACAAGAAAAGAAGTATTTCTTTGGACATTAACAAATCACATGAAACATGAATTTGTATCCAAAAATCTCAATTGAGTTAACCACAAGTAAAATGATCAATTCAATTGGCCATGCGCAACAAAAGAGAACTTACGGAGCCGCACAGTACATACATAAAGATGTGGATCAGGGAAAGACAAATATTGCGGAATAATCAAAGATTCATTCTATTTTTCATCACTATTTGCACAATGACATATAATAGACTTAATATTTGTAAACAAAAGTTCATCCTACCTTACATCAATATTTGCATAATGACATAATAGGCTTAACTTTTGTAGTCAAAAGTTCGTTCTATCTTCTATCAATATTTTCATACCGACATATAATAGAGTTAACTTTTGAGCATATATGGGACAGTCAAGGTTCACAAACATAAACGACATATCCCATAACAATTTGCAATATATAAAACCATAAAGATTAATACTGCAAAAATCATCTTCCAAATAACTTAGAATTTAAATAAATAAATTTAAAAACATTGTAAGATGAAGATATTGGCAATAGCTATGTGTACTCACAATAATGTCTATTCAAAACCCTAGTTATCCTTCTTAAAAACACAAGAATAAATTCTCATAAGAAGTTTCCTAGACAAAATCAAGACAAACTCATAATGCACATACAAGATGATTTGTCCTTACAGGGTAGAATCAATCTTTTTCACACTGATTTACACCTAGAATAGCTACCAAAGGCGTATAAAAATATTTTCTTAACAAAGAAGAACATACAAAGTCATTAACGACCATGCACCATAGTTCACATAATATGATTGTGAAAATTCAAGAATCTCATAGCAATGCGTACTACTGCCCATTCTTGAACTTCCTTCTTTGTGATTCACCAACAACATTCTTGTAAAAGCTACAAATAAGCTTAGAAGAGTATTACTCCAAGAATCCAAGGGACCAAGTCCAAGAGAAGTGGAACAAGTGCGACGAAACGGAGCAAAACACTTCAAAAACAAGAGACGGGACAAAGACCAATCTTAACTCATCCAAATTCAAGAATTATCATCTCCATTTTGAATATAATTCAAATAGGAAGATAATGCAAAAATAATGAGGTCATTCCGAGTTCGGACGAAGAAGTTACGGCAAAAAAAAGTTTACTGAATATCGACGTCTACGGGTAAGTATGCATACCGGTTTGCAAACGAATTTTCATGACCTGGAGAAGTATGCAAACGGGTATGCGTACTAAAACGCCTGGATTTTGATTTTAAATGATGGTATGCATACCTGGTATGTGTACCATGAAGTCCAAACATCTCGAACTACTATTTTCAAACCTAAACATTTAAGAACCTTAAACACAGATCAAGTTAGGTAGAAATGAATGATAAGAAAGGTACATGGATCAATATAAAAACAAAAATCTTGCTCAAGTTTATAGACATACCTTTTTAGAACAATCCAGTTGAATTCTACAGCCTTACCGAACATAATCTGTGTGCCCCAATTCTCGTGCTTCCCTTACCGTATACATAACATGGAATTCCTTGGTGAGGATGCACATACAACACAATAAAATTGTGTAGAGATGAACAATGTCTTGCTCACCACAAATGACTTTGGATTATAATGAAAGAGATCGCTTTTAGAACCTTTCACATCCAAATCCATCTTTCCAAAGAACTTTTTAAGTTCCAACATCATGGATACTGCCTTCTCCATAGTCATGGAATTTTCTGGGAGATCATTCGTTTCCACACTCAAAAAATCATTGACTTTCTTTGGTATCCATTTCTGAGTGCGTTTAGGAACAACCGAAACCTTCTTCCCATTACTCTCTTCTACAATTCTCGAAAGAGAATTGGATTGACTATTCTTTTGCAAGTTAGTCTTTCTCCAATTGGGAGCATCGGATTTTGTCTTCGTCTTTACGAAATTATCCTTTTGATAACCATTACGATTGTGAAAAAGATTCGTATGACGTTTAAAGGAAAATCTAGGTTTATCACCGCACTGATTCCTTTGCCTATAGGTTGGACAGTTACAACCTGTAACGTTAAGGGGATTAGTCTTAACATATGATCTTGGTTTCATAACTTCTTATGATGCCCAAACAAGAACATCATAAAGTTTCTCATTCCTTATACGGAAATGACATCTCCTTTCCAGGTGACCTTTATTTCCGAAATAGTCGCAAACATAAGGGATGTTCTTACCTCGATCAGTGTGTGCTGACTTTGGAGGTTGATATACTTTGATCTTTTGAACCTTAACTATCGGTGAAGGTATTTCACTTTTTCCATCAGTAGAAACCTTTTGTTGAGAAGAATCACTAGACTTGACAAATTTTACCTCTTTGCCAATACTTGGAGCATTTATTCCCTTATACCCCAATCCTCATGTGTCACGATGATTTTTACTTGCTCCTAGCATAGTGGTTAATTTGCTTGTAACTAGTATTGAACTTTTTCAAGTCATCTTCCAACATCTTGATTTTATCAAGAGAAGCAACTAAATCAACCTCAAGACATTTTTCTCGAGCAAGAAAAGCGCTTTCTCTGTCATCAAAACTTGGTTGCTGAGAGTTAATCCTTGCTTCAGTTTCTGCAAGTTTCTCTTCCAACAAGAAGTATTTTTGATAAAAATTATCACATTCAAGTGACTTTCTACTCATGTTTCCCTCGGAATCTTTAAGGACCGATTCGCAAGAGCAATTCAAACCATAAAGACCTCCGTAAATCCTTTTCAGTTTCTTGTTTTCTCGACAGAGAGGAGTCAGAAGAGGTGTGACATGCGAAGTTGTAATCTTCTTAATTTTCAACGATTCCAAAAACTTAACATACTCTGAGACTCCTCATTAACATCTCTATCAATATCTGAATCACCTTCATCAGAAAGTTCATCCAACTGTTCTTCTAGGAACGTTTCCCAATCAACAGTTTTTACATTCAAAGAATGTTTCGATATTGACTTAGATGTGACAGTTCTCCCGGGTGAATTCAAGCTTTGAAAATCATCTGGTAATTTCTGACCTGGTACGTTATTAGAGACGTCCATAATAATCAGATTGCTACAAACACATACTTATGAGGTATTTAACGTGTTTGCCAGCTCTGATACCAGTTGAAAAAGCGGGGGTTTAACAACCACACCCACTATTTCGTTCGGTAATATGAATAGACAAACTCCAATATACTTTCAGAAGAATCAACCAGACAGTCAGACTCAATCTAAAGAAAAGTATATCAAAGAGTTATATCTCAATCTCTCAATTCAATCTGCTATCAAACAAATAGGAATTTGCGAGCCCGATTGAATAAGAGAAATAACTTGGAAGGTATCACAAACCAATATAAAAGTGTCAATCAATTCAATCAACAACCCAAAGGTAGGATTCAAGAACTGATTGAACTTCACACACAACCTGTGATATTTCTATTATATAACAAAATATAATGCGGAAAAGAAGTAACACAGACACCGGAATTTTGTTAACGAAGAAAACCACAAATGCAGAAAAACCCTGGGACCTAGTTCAGCTTTGAACAACACACTGTATTAAGCCGCTACAGAACTAGCCTACTACCAATGAACTTTGGACTGGAATGTAGCTGAGCCCTAATCAATCTCACAATGATCAAGGTACAGTTGCTCTCCTTACGTCTCTGAACCCCAGCAGGATTCTACGCACTTGATTCCCTTAGCTGATCTCACCCACAATCAAGAGTTGCTACGACCCAAAGTCGAAGACTTGATAAACAAATCTGGGTCACACAGAAAAGTCTATTGGAATAGATAAATCCATCTCCCATAAAAATACCTATGAGGTTTATTATATCTTTTGATAAATCGAGGTGCACAGGAACCAATTGATAAACCGGACTTATATTCCCGAAGAACAACCTAGTATTATCAATCACATCACAATAACCTTAATCGTATGGAAGCGAAACAAGATATTATGGAATTATAAAAGATGACAAGAAGATGTCTCTGACTACTTTTAATCTTACCTATCGGATATAAATCTCAAGCAAATCTTAGCTAAGATAATACTCAATCACGATAGAAGAAGTAAGATCAGAACACGCAATTATAGAGAAAATAGTTGGGTCTGGCTTCACAATCCCAATGAAGTCTTCAAGTCGTTAGCCTACATGTTTTCGCGAAAAAACTAACGTTAAAGGAGAATTGACTCTAGTCGCAACTAGTGTCACAGAGAAGGTGTGTGGATTAGGTTTCCCAGTTGCTAGAGTTCTCCCTTATATAGTTTTCAAATCAGGGTTTAACCTAAGTTACCTTGGTAACAAAGCATTCAATATCACTGTTAGATGAAAACCTGATTAGACTCAACCTAATATCTTTCAACCGTTAGATCAAACTTAGCTTGTTATACACAAATGAAATGTACCTTCATTTAGGTTTGAGTAAGCGTACCTAAACGTGCACACTAGGTTGGTTCAACAATAGTTAACCGAAGTTAGCTATATGAACACTCTCATATCAACCTTATTCATCTTAACCACAACTAGTTAAAATGAATCGAATGAAACTAGTTATAGAGTTGTTCAATTGCTATATTCTTATAGAAGTATACATGAACATAATTGAAGAAAAATCGGTTTGATTCACTCGAATCAATTCATGAATATTATAGCCACGGTTTGCAAAGAATTCATTCCTTATTATATAAATTTATTAGTTCATGAAAAAATCGATTTTAGAACTTTAACCACTCAAGTATGCAAACGGGTACGCATACTTAAAGTAGCCGGACTGAGTTTGGGTTCGCCAGTATGCAAACGGTACGCATACTTCCAAATACAGCAGAAATTCCCGGACCCAAACCCTTCGCCAGTACGCGTGTATCTTTGTGGTATAAGAATTTGCACCATGAGAAGAAACACGATCCCTGTGGAGATTTCGAGAAGAGTGATCATTGAAGTCTCTTTTATGAGAGATCTGGCTCTCTGTAGGAATAAATTCCATTGTAGATGTCGTCTGACGTTTTACTTTGTCGATAGTAAAAATAAGAAGATTTTGAAGATCATAAATCTGTTTCTTTCTAGCAAAACACTGTTGAACATAGTGGTTCTTTTTCCCACAGAAAGAACAGGTTCGTGGAAGATAAACATTGAAAGGAACCTGTTTTAACTTCATAACACTATTAGAAGATTGCAAGTTATGTAAACACTTCTTAGCAGGAACTTCCTTTGGAGAACATTTCTTCATGTACTGTAATTCTGTCTAGGAATTAGTGATCGACACAGAAGATTTTCTCATTAAAGCAGAGTTTTCCTTCTTCAAGGATTTGCACTGTTCCTGGGCTAAAATAAGGTTGCTCCCAGTTTCTTTTTTTCAACATGAAGGTTGTTCAGATCAGATGAATGCGTCTCGATCAAACAATTTTTTTCTAATTGAATCTTCTTTAACAATATCCTCAAGAACACTAATTTTTCACGTTGTAGGGTAGTTTCTTGAATTAGTTTTTCGATATTGTCGGAGAAGGACTCAATGATACTGTAGAGTTCTCGTTCTCGTCCAAGAGACTTTTCAAATTCATTAAAGAGTTGAGTGTGATCTTGATAATCAATATTCTCAGTAGATTTTTTTGAAGATATGGTGAGTTCCGTTTCAGCTTCTGACATAGTGTCAATTGTCTCATTTGAGGGATTATTATCAAAATTTGATAAAGCAAACTTTCTACCTCGGGATTCAGAAGAATCAGCTAAGGAGATCCTTTGAGGTAAGACCAAGACATTTGGCATAATTAAAAGCTTTGGAGGACATTTTAGTATGCATAAAATCAAGAGATGAGCTTCTGTCCACAAAGTCAGATCGCTACATACACAGACTTATGAGATCTTCAACGTGTTTGCCTACTGTGATACCAATTGAAAAAACGGGGGTCTAACAACCACACCCAATATTTCGCTTAGAAATCTATATGGACTAACTCCAATATAATTCTGAGTGCACCAACTAATAAAGAGAGCTCAATCAAGAAATATATCAAAGAGTTATATCTCTATTTCTTAATGTAATCAGCAAATCAAACAGATAGAATTCCTTGAACCTGATTAATATAAGAAACAACTTGGCGGTATCAAAAACCAATATCCAAGTGTCAATCAATTTAATCAACAACCAAAGGTTGGATTCATAATTGATTGAACTTATGCACAACCTGTGATATTTTAATTATATAAACAAATATAATGAGGAAAAGAAATAACACAGACACCAGAAATTTTGTTAACGAGGAAACCGCAAATGCATAAAAACCTCGGGACCTAGTCCAGATTTGAACACCACACTGTATTAAGCCGCTATAGACACTAGCCTACTTCAAGTTAACTTCGGAGTGGAATGCAGTTGAGCCCTAATCAATCTCACGCTGATCAAGGTACAGTTTCGTTCCTTACGCCTCTTGAACCACGACGAATTTTACGCACTTGATTCCCTTAGATAATCTTACCCACAACTAAGAGTTGCTACGACCCAAAATCGAAGACTTGATGAAAAAATATGTCTCACATAGAAAAGTATATTGAATAGATAAATCTGTCTCCCACATATATACCTATGAGTTTTGTTTCGTCTTTTGATAAATCAAGGTGAACATGAACCAATTGATAAACCGGACATATATTCCCGAAGAACAGCCTAGTATTATCAATCACCTCACAATAATCTTAATCGATTAACGAAACAAGATATTGTGGAATCACAAACGATGAGACGAAGATGTTTTTGACTACTTTTCGATCTTACCTATCGGAGAATAAATCTCGAGAAAATCTTAAATAAGATAATACTCAATCACAATAGAAAACAGAAAGATCAGAACACGCAACTGTAAAGAAAATAGTTGGGTCTGGCTTCACAATCCCAATGAAGTCTTCAAGTCGTTAACCTACAGGGTTCCGTGAAAAACCTAAGGTTAAAGGAGAATCGACTCTAGTCGCAACTAGTATCACACAGGATGTGTGGGGATTAGGTTTCCCAGTTGCAAGAGTTCTCATTTATATAGTCTTCAAATCAGGGTTTGCAATCAATGTTACCTTGGTAACAAAGCATTCAATATTCACCGTTAGATGAAAACCTGATTAGATTCAAGCTAATATCTTTCAACCGTTAGATCGAACTTAGCTTGTTATACACAAATGAAATGTACCATCATTTAGATAAAGGTAACCGTACCTAAACGTGTACACTTAGTTGGTTCAACAATAGTTAACCAATGGTTAGCCATATGAGCACTTTCATATCAACCTTATTCATCTTTATCATAACTAGTTCAAATGACTCAAATGAAACTAGTTAGAGAGTTGTTCAATTGTTTATATTCTCATAGAAGTATACAAGTTTTGATTTCTAGCCTATTTATAGATGTCTAGGACTAGGACATAAATAGTGTAGTTGACATTAGATTTCACAGAGTTCATCATTTGAAGACGAAGAACTACTAAGGGGAGCTGGAACTTCTTCGACAAAAGGTATGTGGAGACTTGAACTCATCTATCACTTGGAAAGTCTATTTCTCTATCTCCTATATTGAGACATAAGTCGTGTTACGATATAGTTTTCTCTATACACATTTGAGATTTCGAGCTGAGTATATCTCGCTTACATATTTATCGAAATATGTATTGGTAAGATTTCGCTTCGACCAAGTTCATCTTATATCATGAGAAAATTGTAGAGTAACATCTTACATGGTTTATGTGATACAATCATTTGATGTAGGCTTGGAACGTTTCGATTATTTCAATATCTTGAAAATTGCTTTGATGCTAATAGTGTGTGAAAACGGCTATTGCCATTATAGAAGAATGTTTCAATGATTGAAATAAAGAGTTGAGAATATAACCATGTTAGGATATAAGCATATATAGTGTGTTCGCACATTAGTGTATCAAACCATAAACCGAGAGCCAAGTGTATGCATATGTGTGTATACGAAATTGGTGAAGGTGTGGATGAGGAAAAACGATTCGCTGTTTTTTAGGGAAGTGAGGTGACGAGCGTGTTGCCGAAACTCCTCAACCGAGCAAACGGCTTAACCTCACATAGATGCACTGCAAAGGGAGTGCTTAGATTCGAGAGATCAATCTGTAGGACTCCGGACTAAACCAAGTCAATGGTCGTTCCAGAGTCAATTCGGCCGCAAAGAGGGAGATGGGTTGATCTGTAGGAGGAAAGCTGAGAATTGTGTGGAATCAGTGATGATCAAGGATTGTGGATGTGTTGAAGGTTTCTGCAATTTTCGGTGAACTGGTGAGTTCGAATAAGTTCTGATAGATTGATGAATTCTTGAGAGTAGTTACTCGAGAAATTCGACAATTGTTGATAGTTAGTGATCATTCGTTGTTTTCAATCATGGATTCAGAGACTTATTTATATTGTCAGAGTCGTGAACACCTTGACCCCTGTAAGTGTGACGGTTTATTGAGTGAAAGAGTAGGAAAGTGGGAGATCTTGGTGAAACCAGTTCCATATTGTGCGGAAACTTGGTTGATCATTTACCCACTACTTCGTTAACTCCTTCAACCGCTGACACGACTTACTCATATTTCTCGTTGTTGATGAATCCACGTGTTGTAGGCCGCCAGACCAAAACCCTAATTGATATCCCCCAATTTGACGTGATTGATGTCTCATGAATCGTGGAGTCTGCATGACATACGTGTATTAATTAGTCAGTTGTTGACTGATTAGACATTGAGTCTAGGTTTTGTTGAATCGAGCATGAGTGATGAATGCTCAGCGATTCATGGATCGAACATGTAGTTCTCTGAAATGATGTCAATATTGTAGATTCAGTGATGAATTACTGACCAGTATTTGAGCGACTGAGCAAGTATTGCTCAATTCGGCGATCTATTGAATATTGAGAATTTGACGAGCAACTGGGAAATTACTGCTCAATTCGACAAATTAATGATTATTGATAATTTGACATGCAACTGAGCAAGTATTGCTCAATTCGACAAATTACTGATGAATTACTGAATATTGATAGCTGGATCCATATTTGAGCAACTGAGCAAGTATTGCCCAATTCGACGAATTATTTATTGGTGACGTGATACAATAATAAAATATTGGTAGATTACCAAATATTGTATGATTAATTCAGATGTTGGTTGTTGAATCAACATAAATTTATTAGTGTTTGAATCTTGCTCAGAATGATGATTCGTGAAACATTTATTTGAAACCCTAATTTCAGATCAATTATATGTTAATTGTTGAATCGCTGAAAATAGGTCATGAATGATAGAGGGACCGACCACATGGGATGATGGGCGTCCATGTGGTGCCCAGTGCTCGAGTGAGCATGCACCAGAGTCCTCAGTTGGAGAGTTGGTAAAGAATGATGATTAAATGCCGGTTTCATCATTTATTGAAATATTGCTCGATTCAGCATTAGGTGATAAAACCCAGTTATGAAAAGAGTGTGGGACCGACCAAGAGAGCATGAGACCGGATCTTGGTTGTCACGGGACCAACTGTTGGTTGTTTGAGCAATCCCCAGGTTGGTTGGAGATAATTTGGGCCCAGTGGAGCAATTGAGCAAATTAGGTCAGAATTATGAAAACGTGTGGAACCAGATTTGTGCGAGCCCTAGGGATGACCCTGGTCGGTCAAGAAGGCATGCACGTGTTACCATGGTGTCCGCGTTTCCGTACTAAGAGATTCAGTATTTTTCGATGTGCGTTCGAGCAACATTACGAATTTTCAGAAGAGTTTCGTGTTGCCTGAAATTCTTGATTTTTGTTGGAATGAGCATGTATGCCCAATTGATTAATATTTTGTAAATATTAAAATAAAAGTATTTTAATCATTTAAAATTGTCGTGAGAGGCTAGCTGTTCGTGTGACCATGTTGGCTTTTGGTTTTTCATGATTCGAGCAAAATTTGCGAAATTATGACGAAATCATGATTTTTGCTCAAACCAAGAAGTTTCATGAATTGAGGAAAATAATAATTATAAAAGACTAGGGATTGCAAGGCGTGGGACCGACCACGACTAGGGCATGGCCGGCCGGCTATGTTGCCCGTCCCACAACACTTTTCCTAATTTTATATTATTACTTTTCATGAAACCGTGATATTATGGAGAATCCATGAGTTTTTTGAAACGGAGGTGTTTCATGAAATTGGGAAATAATAATTATAAAAATCTAAGGATTGTAAGGTGTGAGACCGGACACGGCTTGGGCATGGCCGGCCGGCTAGGTTGCCCGGTCCCGCACACCTTTTTCTATTTTATAATATTATTTTTCATGAATCCGTGAAGTTACGGAGAATCCATGAGTTTTGTTGAAATGGAGGAGTTTCATGAAATTGGGAAATAATAATTATAAAAAGCTAGGGATTGTAAGGTGTGGGACCGGCCACGGCTTGGGCATGGCCGACCGGCTAGGTTTCCCGGTCCCGCACACCTTTCCCTATTTTATAATATTATTTTTCATGAATCCGTGAAGTTACGGAAAATCCATGAGTTTTGCTCAAACAAGGAAAGTTGCTAAAATCAAGGAGTTTTCATGAGTTCATGAAAATAACAAAAATAGGGAAAAATAATGGAAGAGGCATGGGACCGGCAACGACTAAGGCACGGTCGGCCAGCCGGTGGGCTCGGCCCATGGCGCCTCTTATTATTTTATTATTATTTATTGTTTTCTCCTGTTTTGCGTAGGATTCCTCATCTGTCCATATTTTTGAATGCTCGTTTGTGCATCCGGGTGCTCAGTCGTGCATCATTGTCGAGTACACTTGCACCATTTTTGTGGGGCTTACTCAGCGATGGTCCAGATGCCCAGTTGTTGAGTATTTATTATTAGTTTATGAAATTCAGTGGAGAATAATTCATGAAACTGAGCAATAAAAATGAGTAATTGTTTTATTATCAATTCATAAAATCAGTCGTGGATTTGACCATGAATTCCGAATAATAATAAAATTACCCATTACCATTCCATGAGATCAGTCGTGGATTCGATCATGAAATTGGAGTAACGAGATAACATAGTTGTTTATTGTCATTCCATGAGATCAAGCCGTGGATTCGATCATGAAATCGGAGCAAAAGATAATTGTTTATTGCCATTCCATGGGATCAGGCCGTGGATTCGACCATGGAATAGGAGCAAAAATAGATCATTCTGGGAATTCAGTAGTGAATGTCACGACATAATTAATCTATTGCAGAAGGATATTAACCAGTTAAAGCGTCATACACATTCTGAAAGGTGCATAGTCAAAGAGCAGCAAGTGTTGTCGGAATCTGAAGGCGTTGATACTCTCAATCTACGGAGAACCGCCTGGGTCTATCCACGGTCTCTCCACACAGTCAGGGAACAGTGAGTGTCACCGACGTCCTGAAGGCATTAATGCTCTCAATCTACGGAGAACCGCCCAATCGTTCTTCTATGTGGAGGGAGGTCTCTCTCATGTTTTCAGGGAACAGTGAGTGTCACCGACGTCCTGTAGGCGTTAAGCTCTCAATCTACGGAGAACCGCCCAATTATGTTATTCTACATAAAGGGCATGATGAAATGTCAGGGATCGAACGCTCAGCTAGTGGAGGCCTTTCGACATACATGTTCATCATGGCTTCGTAAAATATGAATCGTTGCATGCCTGAAAGCCGTGTCAAAAACATGCATCATGATTTTATGGTTTTGACCTTTGTTGAAAATCCACCATCAACATTAAGTCCCCTGCTAAGTGAGGGACAGTCATGTTCCGCAGTATGCATTAAATGGTAATTTTCAGTCGATGAGATCGGTGGTTGAACTCAGTCTACAAAGGTATCTTCAGAATTCCTAATTCGCTCCAGTGGTGTTACGTACGAGCAAATATTGAGGTGAGGACCCTGATAATATGATAGAGTGTCATCCCGTGAGCACGAAGAGATGAGGCACTGCTGATTTGGACTCCCGGAGGTTCAGTTCTGGTTACTTTAGCGTTTGCGGGCCCGAGCCCAAAAAGAAATCCTTGTTTTAGGAACAGACGTTCGTTCTTTGTTAGTTTAAGAAACAAACAAAATATACCTGAGTCTAATGATAAAAATTTTGTCTATGCGCTTTCACGGAAGCCAAAATTTTATTTTTTAAATATGTGAGATTTTCAAAAGGGAATAATCTCTCGTTTCAAAGGTGGATGCTCATAAGAGGGAGCAAAAATATATACATATATTTTCAAAGTTACATGAGTTTCACGTTTAAGATGTATATTTTTGTAAAATCAATGTTTTGATTTTGAACAATTGTTGAAAGTAGACAATTATTCACGGTAAGATAATGTCTGTATGTAAGTTTTCACAATTGTAGAATGGACGTTTGTCCAATTTTTGAAAAATCAATGAATGTTCACATAGTAAAAATTTATGTGTAATTAAATTTTTGATTTTCTGCAATTGCTAGAAGCAAGCAATTTCTGATAAAATACTGTTTGTATGGATTTTGTGATCTGATAGTGTATGCACAAAACCAATGAGTGTTCACTCGGTGGGAGTCGCTCACACGGAGAAAATAATGTGAATGGTTCACAGTTTTATGAAAATCACATTATGGTTTTGAATAACAAATTTTGTTCGTCTTTGCAGGTTCGAAGGAGCGAACAAATTCTCGAGATTGTAATCACTACAGCTAGTGAAATTGTAAATAGGTAAGAGTTGGATGGTTCCCATTTTTGTAGATGCTGTTGTGAGCACCTTTATTTCATGATTCATTGTTTTGTCGAATCTTGCGCTTCGTATGAACAATGTGCCGAAGCAGCCACTTTGCAAGAATGACCGACTCCCATGATGATAATTCCAAAGATGGTGTTTCCAGAGATGACATCTCTACGGATGCAACTTTAAGAAATGGTACTTCTGGGACCTCTGAGTGATGGTGAGAGATCCTTCATACTGAGTTGTGCTTCTGGTTATTTCATTAGCTTTACCACAGGATGATCAAACAGTGAGATCCCGAATCAATGTAGACTCCACGGAAATGGAAAAAAGTCTACGGGAGCGGAGAACCCAACAGTAAGGATTACAGGATGACGTGCAGTCCCCAGCCGTCTCTTTGGTGAGTTGTTAGCGCTCCTTGTGTCATGACTTTTCCCTGCCCGTGCAATTAGGATCACGAGACCAAGGTTTGTTATTTATTTTCAGACTTTTGCTCCATTACGGTCTTCAACTTGTTCCCGGACAAACAATTCAGGAATCCAACACTGATGAAGAAGTCAATGTAAGTATCTCTTTCGTGCAGGTGATCGTGGCATCTCATTGAATGAAATAATAATAATTGTTGCCAGTGTACCCAGGAGGAAATCATTTTAGATAAGCAGAATGTTTACGAAGCGTGCTCTTCTTTGGGACATGAGAATATGGATAATTCCCGAAATCCCGAACCGAATGGAGATAGCGGCATTGCCGATGGAGATTTCGGCGTTGCTAAGCCTTCAAATCATATAGAGACTCCCCTAGTAAGTATATCTCCTGTAATATCTTTATAGAAGTATGAACTTGCTGATTTGTGAATGAATGAATGAGAATCCATGTGAGTATACGAGTAATTTTGCTGAAATACGTTACCAGAAAATTTCAAACTTCAGCCTTTTAGTAAAAACACTGTTTAATCTTCGTCGGGAGTTGGATTTTCGCGATCTGCATATGTATCTTCAAGCCCAAAAAATTTCCAAGCTTTATCGAAGAAGCTTTTTGAGCTTTGAGCATGTTTAGGGCCTGAAAAAGGCGAAACAGTAAACTTCCAGGAGACTTTCAGAACTTTTTCAGATTGTATGTTGTCCAATGTTTTGGCCACATCTCTTTGCTCGTTTCTCTGATTGTTGTGAATTTTGGATATGTTGTAGAGTACATCCATACGAAGAGAATGCTATATGACCCATTCATAGAGTTTTCACCAATTTCTCCCAGTTCGTCGTCTTATACAGGGAAGCGTAAAATTATCTTAGACGGGCTTGTTGTAAAACACTCTTGTTGTGTATTTAGACCATTCACTTGTGTCTTGAGCAGTTGGTGAAGGATTTTGATGTCATTGATTCATTTGAGGTCAGGACCCATTGATTGATACATAAACATGGTGCTTGCAGCGCCATATTTTTTCTGTCAGTCGTAGAAACATCACTTCCGAAACCCTGGTCACGGGAGCATCACTGAGGTTACTCTCAAGAGGGGGTGATGTAATGACCATGATTGCATGTCCCGGTGGTAGCATTCCTTTTATGATGAATGATCAGCACATGAGAGTCTGGTGTCATGAGTCTTGGACTGTGAGACTTATCGCCATGATCAGTGGACCGTCAGCCCCCAATATTTTGTTAAATCTCTCTTTTCGTTTTCCCTTCTTCTGGCAAGACCCAGATAGAGAACCTAGGTAGATAAATTGATGTAAAGAGCTAGGTGGTCGAAATTGGAGGTACCTTGATGAAGGACTTAGCGGAATGACCCGGTTGACACCGATGTGGAAGTTATGAATCCCGTCTAAGAATTGCTGCTTGCATGTTGTATGCTCTGGAAACTGTAGGAACTTCATACGACGTCAGTATTCGATGGTTGACCCAAATTTTGAAGCTAAGAGACCGAGTTATCACATGAGAAAATAATCACTCAATATGGAGTTGTAAAGGTCAGCCAACGAAGCGTGCACATTTGTAATTTGTAATCCCGTACAATTTTTTTAGATTCCGTAGACCTGACGGTAAAGGCCATATCTTTCAGCTCATATGTCTGATTAGTGCTCCCTTTTGGTATGTTGTATAACATACATAGGCGAACATCTTTCATTGAAGAGGAATTATCCCATTCCTCACATATTGGTAGGTTTTCGTAAACCCATGGCCTGAAATGTGTTGTATCTCTTTTGTGGAGGCGATGAGAACATCTTGTAGAAGACTTTGGTTTATGCCCGTCTGTCGTGTAAGCTTTGGGAAGACGTTCATGTTACCATGTTTTCAGGTCTAAACATCTAGATATGAATTATTAGGGCTTGAAGTAATACGATCCATAGAGTAACGCTTCAGAGAATGGATAGTTGATGAAGCTGGATGTTGCGCCTGAGACTGATGAGATCACAATTGAATTTTCTCCAGAAATTTTTGTTGATGCTGAGACCATGAATGGAGTTCCTTCACATGTCCTTGTTGATGTCGTTACTATGGTTTGGAGTTGCTTCAGAGACCGAAAAGGATAGTCTTTTCTCCTCCATCCAGTGAGCTGTGAAGTGGATTCGTCAGGATATCGATGTTGTTGCGGTAGATAGCAGCAACAGTATGCATTCTGGATGTGATTGGTGAAGAGACGAAGTTCCTCAGTCGTGCAGGGCCTTGTGATGTAGAGATATCCCGTTGATGAAGTTTCATGTAATCACATCAAGTTGCCATGACTTGTTATGTGGATAACATTTATTGAAACATATTAAATTGATATTTACAATAAAATCAAGTCCCTAGTGAATCCCTCATTCACTTAGCAGAGTTGAACGAGTTTGTGACATCCATTGATGAATGATGTTGCATCCGCTCCAGAAGTCTTATCATGAGATAGTGAAGACTTATCGATTGTAATTCAGCTACACTTTGATCGTGTCGGTGTTGAACCAGTGTATCATCGCCGAGATATTGTACTGAAGCTAGAGGCGATCAAAGGTGTACTCTTTGATTGGGTGTTCAATTCGAAGGCTTCTTATATGCTTGAGCGCTGAAGCGTCGAATGTCTTAGGATTGATCGTCTCCGCCCGTGTATCTTCTGTTGATTCAGCATTCCGCTGCGATAGTGGGATTCAACACTTGTGCAGACATCAGAGATTTATGATACTTGTGGACATTCCTACAAGTGTAGAAATGCCTAAAGTGTTCTTTTCCATGCTTCCGTCATCTCTCAGTAGTGAATGTCTCGGTGAGATGCTCGATGCGGAGCGGTGTCAGATTCAACCACTTGGTAAAATACTAATGCGGTGAAGCTACCATTCATAGCGTATTGCAGAGTTGCTAGCAGAATTGAGTCCCCATCTAGGATAGCATGTGAGGATATAAAATGACATATGCATGGAAAGAATGATACTTTCCTGAGTGCGGGACCTCTTGATGAATGTCTATGCATCTTTTGCAGGTTCTTGCTTCAACCTCGTCAAAGTTCGAAATTTCTCCAAGTGCTATGATGATGGGATGACGAGTAGCTTCTTGTTGAGTGATGCCTTCCGCTCTGAGGATTTTAAGTGGAATAGCTTTGAAGTGACAACATCAATCAAAGTGCTCTCAAATTCATTTCCTTCGGGATTGACTGTTGTAAGTAGTCCCCAGTCGTACATCTCTTTGTCTGTGACTAGAGGCTCATGAAGTATTTCCGGAATGGATTTGCTTACACGATGTGATTCAGAGCCATGAGCATATCTTTCCTTTGAGATCTTGACAGATAAAGGAATTCGCAGATGTGCTCGATCAATGACTGAACTGCTTCGTCAGAAGGTTGCTGGACAGATTGAAGTTCTGTGATTCTCCATTTCTTCTTCGGTCAGCTCTCCCCTGGTGAATGGATATTTGGTTGCACCATCTTGAATCCAGACTTCCAGTAACTAGATCACTTCTTCAGTGAGAAGAGGGAAGTTTGAGTCTGTCTGATCATTTTCCCATTTTTTGAAGCAGGGTTGAAGTTTGTGCATTTCAGGATTGTCCATCCTCTCTTTGCGATTCCGGAGGAACCTGAGAGATTGGAGAAGCATGCTTGTGTTGTGGTGGCTCGGATTTCCTTTTGCTTCGTTCAGCAACAACGTTCATGGAAGGTTGGAGATTGTACTGATTTTTGACTAGGCATCGGATGCTTCGAGATTCCTCGACCTTGCAGACTTTTCTCTTTCCAGTAAAGTAGGTGCAGTATTGCTGATCGTTTGGCTGCTTCATAAAGCTCTGAGAAATTTTGGAACCGAAGATTTTCCAGCAAGGCTCTGTAAACAGGAATCATCCTGTTGATGTACAAGTCCACCAACCTGTTGTTCGGAGACATTCGGATCGTGACAATCCAAAGCTTGTACCCTGAACCTCTTCACATATTCATTTGGGTGTTCGGCGTTCTTTTGAGTCATTCTTCCTAAGTCAGAAAGAGTAATATGCTCTGAAACGAAGAAGTATTTCCTATAAAAGGCGTTAATCATTGCTCCCCAGTTAGCGATGCTTCCAGGTGCAATGTTGTTGTACCAGGTATATGCTCGGCCCGTCAGAGATTTTGAAAACTCTTTCAAACGGACAACATGATTGTGCTCATGTTCACCTAGCGCTTCCAGGAATCGAGAGACATGTTCCCTAGCGTTCCCAGTTCCGTTGTACAGTGTGAACGTTGGAGAAGTGTAGCCTTTCAGGAGAGGGATTCTCTGTGTGGCAGCATGGTACGGAGGTTGATGACGATGGACGGATGGTGTTTTTCCTTTTATTCGATCCTCCATGAAACACTCCATATCTTCACGAGTGATGAAATCGGCAGGCTCCCTTGCTGGAGGGTTTTCTGTAGTTTTGTGGACTTCATCATCGTCAACTACGTGGACTTGAACAACTTCATGGTCAGCGGTTGAAGACGTTTCTTTAACTTTTCCCTTCTCCCGAGCCTTTTCTAACATCTTATCAGTGAGAGTTTTGAGATAATTGCACAGCTCTTTCTGAGTGTTGGCCATGTCAATTTGATTCTTTGCAAGAGTTTCTTACACCTTCATGAGATCACCTATGGTAGGTGGATTCTTCCCGATTTCTTCGGGAGACCGGCCGAAGAGAGGATTGTCTCCAATGTTGGTTTGCGGAGGAGTGGTATTACCAGTGCCAATGTTGGAAGCAGGAATAGTTTCTGGAGTACCACCGGTGTTGCTAGTGCTAGCATTGTTCGGGTTAGGATTTTTAATTGAACCTAACCTAAGATCAACCATTTTGTGAAAATACGAGATTGCAACCGAGAGATTAATCTCCCACTTTGGTCGCCAATCTGTAGATGGGGAAAAACAATTCGCTGTTTTTTTAGGGAAGTAAAGAGACGAGCGTGTTTCCGAAACTCATGAACCGAGAAAACTGATTAACCTCACAGAGATGCACTACAAAGGGAGTGCTTATATTCGAGAGATCAATCTGTAGGACTCCGGCCTAAACCAAGTCAATGGTCGTTCCAGAATCAATTCGACCGCAAAGAGGGAGATGGGTTGATCTGTAGGAGGGAAGCTAATAATTGTGTGGGATCAGTGATGATCAAGGATTGTGGATGTGTTGAAGGTTTCTGCAATTTTTGGTGAACTGATGAGTCTGAATAAGTTCTGATAGATTGATGAATTCTTGAGAGTAGTTACTCGAGAAATTCGACAATTGCTGATAGCTAGTGATCATTCGGTGTTTTCAATCATGGATTCAAAGACTTATTTATATTGTCAGAGTCGTGAACACCTTGACCCCTGTAAGTGTGACGGTTTCTTGAGTGAAAGAGTAGGAAAGTGGGAGATCGTGGTGAAACCAGTTTCAGATTGTGCGGAGACTTGGTTGATCATTTACCCACTACTTTTATAACTCCTTCAACCGCTGACACGACTTACTCACATTTCTCGTTGTGGATGAATCCACGTGCTGTAGGCCGCCAGACCAAAACCCTAATTGATATCCCCCAATTTGACGTGATTGATGTCTCACGAATCGTGGAGTCTGCATGACAGACGTGTATTAATTAGTCAGTTATTGACTGATTAGACATTGAGTCTAGGTTTTGTTGAATCGAGCATGAGTGATGAATGCTCATCGATTCATGGATTGAACATGTAGTTCTCTGAAATGATGTCAATACTTTAGATTCAGTGATGAATTACTGACCAGTATTTGAGCGACTGAGCAAGTATTGCTCAATTCGGCGATCTATTGAATATTGAGAATTTGACGAGCAACTGGGCAATTACTTCTTAATTCGACAAGTTAATGATTATTGATAATTTGAAGTGCAACTGAGCAAGTATTGCTCAACTCGACAAATTACTGATGAATTACTGAATATTGATAGCTGGATCAATATTTGAGCAACTGAGCAAGTATTGCCCAATTCGACGAATTATTTATATGTGACGTGACCCAATAATAAAATATTGGTAGATTACCAAATATTATATGATTAATTCAGATGTTTGTTGCTGAATCAACATAAATTCATTAGTGTTTGAATCTTGCTCAGAATGATGATTCGTGGAACATTTATTCGAAACCCTAATTTCAGATCAATTATCCGTTAATTGTTGAATCGCTGAAACTAGGTCATGAGTGACACAGGGACCGACCACATGGGATGATGGGCGTCCATGTGGTGCCCAGTGCTCGAGTGAGCATGCACCAGAGTCCTCAGTTGGAGAGTTGGTGAAAGAATGGTGATTAAATGCTGGTTTCATCATTTATTGAAATATTGCTCGATTCAGCATTAGGTGATAAAACCCAGTTACGAAAAGAGTGTGGGACTGACCAAGAGAGCATGAGACCAGCTCTTGGTGGTCACGGGATGATCTTTTAGTCGTTTGAGCAATCCTCAGGTTGGTTGGAGAGAATTTGGGCCCAGTGTGAGCAATTGAGCAAATTAGGTCAAAATTATGAAAACGTGTGGGACCGGATTTGTGCGATCCCTAGGGATCACCTTGGTCGGTCAAGAAGGAAGGCACGTGTTACCACGGTGTCCATGTTTCCGTACTGAGAGTTTCAGTATTTTCTGAAGTGCGTTCGAGCAACATTGCGAATTTTCAGAAGAGTTTCGTCTTGCCTGAACTTCTTGATTTTTGTTGGAATGAGCATGTATGCTCAATTGATCAATATATTGTAAATATTAAAATAAGAGTATTTTAATCATTTAAAATTGTCGTGAGAGGCTAGCCGTTCGTGTGACCATGTTGGCTTTTGGTTTTTCATGATTCGAGCAAAATTTGAGAAAGTATGACGAAATCATGATTTTTGCTCAAACCAAGAAGTTTCATGAATTGAGGAAAATAATAATTATAAAAGACTAGGGATTGCAAGGCGTGGGACCGGCCACGACTAGCGCATGGCCGGCCAGCTATGTTGCCCGTCCCACAACACTTTCCCTAATTTTATATTATTACTTTTCATGAAACCGTGATATTATGGAGAATCCATGAGTTTTGTTGAAATGGAGGAGTTTCATGAAATTGGGAAATAATAATTATAAAAAGCTAGGGACTGTAAGGTATGGGACCGGCCACGGCTTGGGCATGGCCGGCCGGCTAGGTTGCCCGCTCCCGCACACCTTTCCCTATTTTATAATATTATTTTTCATGAATCCGTGAAGTTACGGAGAATCCATGAGTTTTGTTGAAACAGAGGAGTTTCATGAAATTGGGAAGTAATAATTACAAAAAGCTAGGGATTGTAAGGTGTGGGACCGACCACGGCTTGGGCATGGTCGACCGGCTAGGTTGCCCGGTCCCGCACACCTTTCCCTATTTTATAATATTATTTTTCATGAATCCGTGAAGTTACGGAGAATCCATGAGTTTTGCTCAAACAAGGAAAGTTGCTAAAATCAAGGAGTTTTCATGAGTTCATGAAAATAACAAAAATAGGGAAAAATAATGGAAGAGGCATGGGACCGACCCCGGCTAGGGCATAGCCGTCCAGTCGGTGGCCCCGGCCCATGGCGCATCTTATTATTTTATTATTATTTATTGTTTTTCATGTTTTGCATAGGATTCCTCATCTGTCAATATTTTTGAATGCTCGTTTGTGCATCCGAGTGCTCAGTCGTGCATCATTATGGAGTACACTTGCACCATTTTTGTGGGGCTTACTCAGCGATGGTCCAGATGCCCAGTTGTTGAGTATTTATTATTAGTTTATGAAATTCAGTGGAGAATAATTCACGAAACTGAGCAATAAAAATGAGTAGTTGTTTTATTATCAATTCATAAAATCAGTCGCAGATTCGACCATGAATTCAGAATAATAATAAAATTACCTATTACCATTCCATGAGATCAGTCGTGGATTCGATCAAGAAATTGGAGTAACGAGATAACATAGTTCTTTATTGCCATTCCATGAGATCAAGCCGTGGATTCGATCATGAAATCAGAGAAAAAGATGATTGTTTATTTCCATTCTATGGGATCAGTCCGTGGATTCGACCATGGAATAGGAGCAAAAATAAATCATTCTGGGAATTCAGTAGTGAATGTCACGGCAGAATTAATCTATTGCAGAAGGATATTAGCCAGTTAAAGCGTCATACACATTCTGAAAGGTGCATATTCAGAGAGCAGCAAGTGTTGCCGGAATCTGAAGGCGTTGATGCTCTCAATCTACGGAGAACCGCCTGGGTCTATCCACGGTCTCTCCACATAGTCAGGGAACAGTGAGTGTCACCGACATCCTGAAGGCGTTAATGTTCTCAATCTACGGAGAACCGCCCAATCGTTCTTCTATGTGGAGGGGGGTCTCTCTCATGTAGTCAGGGAACAGTGAGTGTCACCGGCGTCCTGAAGGCGTTAAGCTCTCAATCTACGGAGAACCGCCCAATTATGTTATTCTACATAGAGGGCATGATGAAATGTCAGGGATCGAATGCTCAGCTAGTGGAGGCCTTTCGACATACATGTTCATCATGGCTTCGTAAAATATGAATCGTTGCATGCCTGAAAGCCGTGTCAAAAACATGCATCATGATTTTACGGTTTTGAGCTTTGTTGAAAATCCACCATCAACATTAATCCCCCTGCTTAGTGAGGGACAGTCATGTTCCGCAATATGCATTAAATGGTGATTTTCAGTCGATGAGATCGGTGGTTGAACTCAGTATACAAAGGTATGTTCAGAATCCCTAATTCGCTCCAGTGGTGTTCCGTACGAGAAAATATTGAGGTGAGGACCCTGATAATATGATAGAGTGTCATCCCGTGAGCACGGAGAGATGAGGCACTGCTGATTTGGACGCCTGAAGGTTCAGTTCTGGTTGGTTTAGCGTTTTCGGGCCCGAGCCCAAAAAGAAATCCTTGTTTTAGGAACAGACGTTCATTTTTTGTTAGTTTAAGAAACAAACAAAATAGACCTGAGTCTAATGATAAAAATTTTGTCTATGCGCTTTCACGGAAGCCAAAATTTTATATCTTAAATATGTGAGATTTCCAAAAGGGAATAAACTCTCGTTTCAAAGGTGGATGCTCGTAAGAGGGAGCAAAAATATATACATATATTTTCAAAGTTACATGAGTTTCACGTTTAAGATGTATATTTTTGTAAAATCAATGTTTTGATTTTGAACAACTGTTGAAAGTAGACAATTGTTCACGGTGAGATAATGTCTGTATGTGAGTTTTTACAATTGTAGAATGGACGTTTGTCCAATTTTTGAAAAATCAATGAATGTTCACACAATAAAAATTTATGTGTAATTAAATTTTTGATTTTCCGCAATTGATAGAAGTAAGCAATTTCTGATAAAATACTGTTTGTATGGATTTTGTGATCTGATAGTGTATGCACAAAACCAATGAGTGTTCACTCGGTGGGAGTCGCTCACACGGAGAAAATAATGTGAAGTGTTCACAGTTTTATAAAAATCACGTTATGGTTTTGAATAATAAATTTTGTTCGTCTTTGCAGGTTTGAAGGAGCGAACAAATTCTCGAGATTGTAATCACTACAGCTAGTGAAATTGTAAATAGGTAAGAGTTGGATGGTTACTATTTTTGTAGACGCTGTTGTGAGCACCTTTATTCCATGATTCATTGTTTTGTCGAATCTTGCGCTTCGTATGAACAATGTGCCGAAGTAGACACTTTGCAAGAATGACTGACTCCCATGATGATAATTCCAAAGATGGTGTTTCCAGAGATGACATCTCTACGGATGCAACTTTAAGAAATGGTACTTCTGGGACCTCTGAGTGATGGTGAGAGATCCTTCATACTGAGTTGTACTTCTGGTTATTTCATTAGCTTTACCACAGAATGATCGAATAGTGAGATCCCGAATCAATGTAGACTCCACGGAAATGGAAGAAAGTCTACGAGAGCGGAGAACCCAGCAGTAATGATTACAGGATGACGTGCAGTCCCCAGCCGTCTCTTTGGTGAGTTTGTTAGCGCTCCTTGTGTCATGGCTTTTCCCTGCCCGTGCAATTAGGATCACGAGACCAAGGTTTGTTATTTATTTTCAGATTTTTGCTCCATGACACTCTTCAACTTTTTCCCGGACAAACAATTCAGGAATCCAACACTGATGAAGAAGTCGATGTAAGTATCTCTTTCGTGCAGGTGATCGTAGCATCTCATTGAATGAAATAATAATAATTGTTGTCGATGTACCCAGGAGGAAATCATTGTAGATAAGTAGCATGTTGACGAAGCGTGCTCTTCTTTGGGACATGAGAATATGGAGAATTCCCGAAATCCCGAACCTAATGGAGATAGCGGCGTTGCCGATGGAGATAACGGCGTTGCTAAGCCTTCAAATCATATAGAGACTCCCCTAGTAAGTATATCTCCTGTAATATCTTTATAGAAGTATGAACTTGCTGATTTGTGAATGAATGAATGAGAATCCATGTGAGTATACGAGTAATTTTGCTGAAATACGTTACCAGAAAATTTCAGACTTCAGCCTTTTAGTAAAAACAGTGTTTAATCTTCGTCGGGAGTTGGATTTTCACGATCTGCATATGTATATTCAAGCCCAGAAAATTTCCAAGCTTTTACAAAGAAGATTTTTGAGTTTTGAGAATGTTTAGGGCCTGAAAAAGGCGAAACAGTAAACTTCTAGGAGATTGTATGTTGTCCAGTGTTTTGGCCACATCTCTTTGCTCGTTTCTTCGATTGTTGTGAATTTTGGTTATGTTGTAGAGTACATCCATACGAAGAGAATGGTATATGACCCATACATAGATTATCTTAGAGCAGCGTAAAATTATCTTAGACGGGCTTGTTGTAAAACACTCTTGTTGTGTCTTTAGACCATTCACTTGTGTCTTGAGCAGTTGGTGAAGGATTTTGATGTCATTGATTCATTTGAGATCAGGACCCATTGATTGATACATGAATATGGTGCTTGCAGCGCCATCTTGTTTCTGTCAGTCGTAGAAACATCACTTCTGAAACCCTGGTCACGGGACCATCACTGAGGTTGCTCTCAAGAGGGGGTGATGTAATGACCATGATTGCATGTCCCGGTGGCAGCATTCCTTTTATGATTAATGATCAGCACATGAGAGTCTGGTGTCACGAGTCTTGGACTGTGAGACTTATCGCCATGATCAGTGGACCGTCAACGCCCATTATTTTGTTAAATCTCTCTTTTCGTTTTCCCTTCTTCTGGCAAGACCTAGATAGAGAAACCAGGTACAAAAATTGATGTAAAGACCTAGGTGGTCTAAATTGTAGGTTCCTTGATGAAGGACTTAGCGGAATGACCCGGTGGACACCGATGTGGAAGTTATGAATCCCGTCTAAGAATTGCTGCTTGCATGTTACATGCTCTGGAAACTGTAGGAACCTCATACGACGTCGGTATTCGATGCTTGACCCAAATTTTAAAGCTAAGAGACTAAGTTATCACATGAGAAAAGAATCACTCAATTTGGAGTTGTAGAGGTCAGCCAACGAAGCGTGCACATTTGTAATTTGTAATCCCGTACAATTTTTTTAGATTCCGTAGACCTGACGGTAAAGGCCATATCTTTTAGCTCGTATGTCCGATTGATGCTCCCTTTTGGTATGTTGTAGAAGAGACATAGACGAACATCTTTCATTGAGGAGGAATTGTCCCATTCCTCACCCATTGGTACGTTTTTGTAAACCCATGGCCTGAAATGTGTTGTATCTCTTTTGTGGAGGCGATGAGAACATCTTGTAGAAGACTTTGGTTTGTGCCCGTCTTTCGTGTAAGATTTGGGAAGACGTTAGGTATAAACATCTTGATATGAATCATTAGGGATTGAAGTAGTACGATCCATAGAGTAACGCTTCAGAGAATGGATAGTTGATGAAGCTGGATGTTGCGCCTGAGACTGATGAGATCACAATTGAATTTTCTCCAGAATTTTTTTTGATGCTGATACCATTAATGGAGTTCCTCCACATGTCCTTGTTGATGCCGATACTATGGTTTGGAGTTGCTTCAGAGACCGAAAAGGATAGTCTTTGCTCCTCCATCCAGTGAGCTGTGAAGTGGCTTCATCAGGAAATCGATGTTGTTGCGGTAGATAGCAGCAGCAGTATGCATTCTGGATGTGATTGGTGAAGAGACGAAGTTCCTCAGTCGTGCAGGGGCTTGTGATGTAGAGATATCCCGTTGATGAAGTTTCATGAAATCACATCAAGTTTCCATGACTTGTTATGTGGATAAAATTTATTGAAACATATTAAATTGATATTTCCAATAAAATCAAGTCCGCAATGAATCCCTCATTCACTTAGCAAAGTTGAAGGAGTTTGTGACATCCATTGATGAATGATGTTGCATCCGCTCTAGAAGTCCTATCATGAGATAGTGAAGACTTATCGATTGTAATTCAGCTACACTTTGATCGTGTCGGTGTTGAACCAGTGTATCATCACCGAGATATTGTGCTGAAGCTAGAGGCGATCGAAGGTGTACTCTTTGATTGGGAGTACAATTAGAAGGCTTCTTATATGCTTGAGCGCTGAAGCGTCGAATTTCTTAGGATTGATCGTCTCCGCCCGTGTATCTTCTGTTGATTCAGCATTCCGCTGCGATAGTGGGATTCAACACTTGTGCAGACATCAGAGATTTCTGATACTCGTGGACATTCCTACAAGTGGAGAAATGCCTAAAGTGTTCTTTGCCATGCTTCTGTCATCTCTCAGTAGTGAATGTCTCAGTGAGATGCTCGATTCAGAGCGGTGTCAGATTCAACCACTTGGTAAAATACTTATGCGGTGAAGCTACCATTCATAGCGTATTGCAGAGTTGCTAGCATAATTGAGTCCCCATCTAGGATAGCATGTGCGGAAAGAAAATGACATAGGCATGGAAGGAATGAGACTTTCCTGAGTGCGGGACCTCTTGATGAATGTCTATGCATCTTTTGCAGGTTCTTGCTTCAACCTCGTCAAAGTTCGAAATTTCTCCAAGTGCTATGATGATGGGATGACGAGTAGCTTCTTGTCGAGTGATGCCTGCCGCTCTGAGGATTTTAAGTGGAATAGCGTTGAAGTGACAACATCGATCAAAGTGCTCTCAAATTCATTTCCTTCGGGATTGACTGTTGTAAGTAGTCCCCAGTCGTACATCTCTTTGTCTGTGACTAGAGGCTCATGAAGTATTTCCGGAATGGATTTACTGACACGATGTGATTCAGAGCCGTGAGCATGTCTTTCCTTTGATCTCTTGACAGATAAACCAATTCGCAGATGTGCTCGATCAATGACTAAACTGCTTCGTCAGAAGGTTGCTGGACAGACTGAAGTTCTGTGATTCTCCATTTCTTCTTCGGTCAACTCTCTCCTGGTGAATGGAAATTTGGTTGCACCATCTTGAATCCAGACTTCCAGTAACTCGATCACTTCTTCAGTGAGAAGAGGGAAGTTTGAGTCTGTCTGATTATTTCCCCAATTGTTGAAGGAGGGTTGAAGATTCTGCATTTCAGGATTTTCCATCCTCTCTTTGCGCTTCCGTAGGAATCTGAGAGATTGGAAAAGCATGCTTGTGTTGTGGTGGCTCGGCTTTCCTTTTTCTCCGTTCAACAACAATGTTCATGGTTGTTGAATAGGCATCGGATGCTTCGAGATTCCTCGAACTTGCAGACTTTGCTCTTTCCAGTAAAGCAGGTGCAGTATTGCTGATCGTTTGGCTACTTTATGAAGCTCTGAGAAAGTTTGAAACCGAAGATTTTCCAGCAAAGCTTTGTAGACAGGGATCATCCCGTTGATGCACAAGTCAACCAACTATTGTCCGGTGACATTCGGATAGTGACAATCCAAATCTTGTACCCTGAACCTCTTCGCGTATTCATTTGGGTGTTCGGCGTTCTTCTGAGTCATTCTTCCTAAGTCAGAAAGAGTAATATGCTCTGAGACGAAGAAGTATTTCCTATAGAAGGCGTTAACCATTGCTCCACATTTTCGCGATGCTTCCAGGTGCAATGTTGTTGTACCAGGTATATGCTCGGCCCGTCAGAGATTTTGAAAACTCTTTCAAACGGACAACATGATTGTGCTCATGTTCGCCTAGCTCTTCCAGGAATCGAGAGACATGTTCCCTAGCGTTCCCGGTTCCGTTGTATAGTGTGAACATTGGAGAAGTGTAGCCTTTCGGGAGAGGGATTATTTGTGTGGCAGCAGGGTACGGAGGTTGATGACGATGGACAGATGGTGTTTTGCCTTTACCTCGATCCTCCATGAAACGCTCCAGATCTTCACGAGTGATGAAATCGGCAGGCTCCCTTGCTGGAGGGTTTTCTGTAGTTTTGTGGACTTCATCATCGTCAACTACGTGGACTTGAAAAACTTCAGGGTCAGCAGTTGAAGACGTTTATTTAACTTTTCCCTTCTCCCGAGCCTTTTCTGACATCTTGTCAGTGAGAGTTTTGAGATAATTTTAATTGCCATGTCAATTTGATTCATTGCAAGAGTTTCTTGCACCTTCATGAGATCACCTATGGTAGGTGGATTCTCCTCGATTTCTTCGGGAGACCGGCCGAAGAGAGGATTGTCTCCAGTGTTGGTTTGCGGAGGAGTGGTATTACCAGTGTCGATGTTGGATTTATGGAGTACCACCGGTGTTTCTAGTGCTAGAATTGTTCGGGTTAGGATTTGTAATTGAACCTGACCTAAGATCAACCATTTTGTGAAAATGCGAGATTGCAACCGAGAGATTAATCTCCCACTATGGTCGCCAATCTGTAGATGGGGAAAACGATTCGCTGTTTTTTTAGGGAAGTGAAGAGACGAGATTGTTGCCGAAACTCCTCAACCGAGCAAACTGCTTAACCTCACACAGATGCACTGCAAAGGGAGTGCTTAGATTGGAGAGATCAATCTATAGGACTCCGGCCTAAACCAAGTCAATGGTCGTTCCAGAGTCAATTTGTCCGCAAAGAGGGAGATGGGTTGATCTGTAGGAGGGAAGCTGAGAATTGTGTGGGATCAATGATGATCAAGGATTGTGGATGTGTTGAAGGTTTCTGCAATTTTTGGTGAACTGATGAGTTTGAATAAGTTCTGATAGATTGATGAATTCTTGAGAGTAGTTACTCGAGAAATTCGACAAGTGCTGATAGCTAGTGATCATTCGTTGTTTTCAATCATGGACTCAGAGACTTATTTATATTGTCAGAGTCGTGAACACATTGATCCCTGTAAGTGTGACGGTTTCTTGAGTGAAAGAGTAGGAAAGTGGGAGATCGTGGTGAAACCAGTTCCAGATTGTGCGAAGACTTGGTTGATCATTTACCCACTACTTTGCTAACTCCTTCAACCGCTGACACGACTTACTCACATTTCTCGTTGTGGATGAATCCACGTGCTGTAGGCCTCCAAACCAAAACCCTAATTGATATCCCCCAATTTGACGTGATTGATGTCTCACGAATCGTGGAGTCTGCATGACAGACGTGTATTAATTAGTCAATTGTTGACTGATTAGACATTGTGTCTAGGTTTTGTTGAATCGAGCATGAGTGATGAATGCTCAGCGATTCATGGATCGAACATGTAGTTCTCTGAAATGATGTCAATACTGTAGATTCAGTGATGAATTACTGACCAGTATTTGAGCGACTGAGCAAGTATTGCTCAATTCAACGATCTATTGAATATTGAGAATTTGACGAACAACTGGGCAGTTACTGCTCAATTCGACAAATTAATGATTATTGATAATTTGACGTGCAACTGAGCAAGTATTGCTCAATTCGACAAATTACTGATGAATTACTGAATATTGATAGCTGGATCAACTGAGCAAGTATTTCCTAATTCGACGAATTATTTATTGGTGACGTGACCCAATAATAAAATATTGGTAGATTACCAAATATTATATGATTAATTTAGATGTTGGTTGCTGAATCAACATAAATTCATTAGTGTTTGAATCTTGCTCAGAATGATGATTCGTGGAACATTTATTCGAAACCCTAATTTCAGATCAAGTATCTGTTAATTGTCGCTGAAAATAGGTCATGAGTGATAGAGGGACCGACCACATGAGATGATGGGCGTCCATGTGGTGCTCAGTGCTCGAGTGAGCATGCACCAGAGTCCTCAGTTGGAGATTTGGTGAAAGAATGATGATTAAATGCCAGTTTCATCATTTATTGGAATATTGCTCGATTCAACATTAGGTGATAAAACCCAATTATGAAAAGAGTGCGGGACCGACCAAGAGAGCATGAGACCGGCTCTTGGTGGTCACCGGACCAGATGTTGGTCGTTTGAGCAATCCCCAGGTTGGTTGGAAAGAATTTGGTCCCAGTGTGAGCAATTGAGCAAATTAGGTCAGAATTATGAAAACGCGTGGGACCGGATTTGTGCGAGCCCTAGGGATGACCCTGTTCGGTCAAGAAGGCATGCACGTGTTACCATGGTGTACTTTTTTCCGTACTGAGAGTTTCAGTATTTTCTAATGTGCGTTCGAGCAACATTGCGATTTTTCAGAAGAGTTTCGTCTTGCCTGAAATTCTTGATTTTGGTTGGAATGAGCATGTATGATCAGTTGATCAATATTTTGTAAATATTAAAATAAGAGTATTTTAATCATTTAAAATTGTTGTGAGAGGCTATCCGGTCGTGTGACCATATTGGCTTTTGGTTTTTCATGATTCGAGCAAAATTTGAGAAATTATGACGAAATCATGATTTTTGCTCAAACCAAGAAGTTTCATGAATTGAGGAAAATAATAATTATAAAAGACTAGGGATTGCAAGGCATGGGACCGGACACGAGTAGGGCATGGCCGTCCGGCTATGTTTCTCGTCCCACAACACTTTTCCTAATTTTATATCATTACTTTTCATGAAACCGTGATATTATGGAGAATCCATGAGTTTTGTTGAAACGGAGGAGTTTCATGAAATTGGGAAATAATAATTATAAAAAGCTAGAGATTTAAAGGTGTGGGACCGGCCACGGCTTGGGCATGGCCAGACGGCTAGGTTGCCCAGTCCCGCACACCTTTTCATGTTTTATAATATTATTTTTCATGAATCCGTGAAGTTACGGAGAATCCATGAGTTTTGTTGAATTGGAGGAGTTTTATGAAATTGGGAAATAATAATTATAAAAAGCTAGGGATTGTAAGGTGTGGGACCGTCCACGGCTTGGTCATGTCCGGCCAGCTAGGTTTCCCAGTCCCGCACACCTTTCCCTGTTTTATAATATTATTTTTCATGAATCCGTGAAGTTACGGAGAATCCATGAGTTTTGCTCAAACAAGGAAAGTTGCTAAAATCCAGGAGTTTTCATGAGTTCATGAAAATAACAAAAATAGGGAAAAATAATGGAAGAGGCATGGGACCGGCCACGACTAGGGCACGGCCGGCCAGCCGGTGGGCCCGGCCCATGGCGCCTCTTATTATTTTATTATTATTTATTGTTTTCTCCTGTTTTGCGTAAGATTCCTCATCTGTCCATATTTTTGAATGCTCGTTTGTGCATCCGGGTGCTCAGTCGTGCATCATTGTCGAGTACACTTGCACCATTTTTGTGGGGCTTACTCAGCGATGGTCCAGATGCCCAGTTGTTGAGTATTTATTATTAGTTTATGAAATTCAGTGGAGAATAATTCATGAAACTGAGCAATAAAAGTGAGTAGTTGTTTTATTATCAATTCATAAAATCAGTCGTGGATTCGACCATGAATTCGGAATAATAATAAAATTACCTGTTACCATTCCATGAGATCAGCCGTGGATTCGATCAAGAAATTGGAGTACCGAGATAACATAGTTGTTTATTGCCATTCCATGAGATCAAGCCGTGGATTCGATCATGAAATCGGAGCAAAAGATAATTGTTTATTGCCATTCCATGGGATCAGGCCGTGGACTCGGCCATGGAAAAGAAGCAAAAATAGATCATTCTGGGAATTCAGTAGTGAATGTCACGACAGAATTAAACTATTGCAGAAGGATATTAGCTAGTTAAAGCGTCATACACATTCTGAAAAGTGCATAGTCAGAAAGCAGCAAGTGTTGCCGGAATCTGAAGGTGTTGATGCTCTCAATCTATGGAGAACCGCCTGGGTCTATCCATGGTCTCTCCACATAGTCAGGGAACAGTGAGTGTCATCGACGTCCTGAAGGCGTTAATGCTCTCAATCTACGGAGAACCTCCCAATCGTTCTTCTATGTGGAGGGGGTCTCTCTCATGTAGTCAGGGAACAATGAGTGTCACTGACATCCTGAAGGCGTTGAGCTCTCAATCTATGGAGAACCGCCCAGTTATGTTATTCTACATAGAGGGCATGATGAAATGTCAGGGATCGAATGCTCAGCTAGTGGAGGCCTTTCGACATACATGTTCATCATGGCTTCGTAAAATATGAATCATTGCATGCCTTAAAGCCGTGTCAAAAACATGCATCATGATTTTACGGTTTTGACCTTTGTTGAAAATCCACCATCAACAGAAGGAGACAGGTTAAGTATGCGTACCCGTACGCATACTGGCGGAAATTTTCAAACCGAAAATTTCTGCTGAGTTTGGTTTTGACAAACTCTTAACTAGTCACCTTAAGTATGCGTACACGTACGCATACTGGCGGAAGTTTTCGAACCAAAATTTCTGTAGAGTTTGGAAACTAATCAAACTCAAATCTGGTTGCTTAGGTACGGATACCCGTACGCATACTTAAGCTGGTTACTTTGTCAAATCGCTCAGTTCACAGATTTAAACATTTAAATCATAAGGAATGCAATCTTTGCAAACCGTGGCTATAATTTTCATGATTGATTCAAGTGAATTAAACAGATTTGGTTTCAATTGTGTTTTCTATGTAATTGAACAACTCTTTAACTAGTTTCATTTGAGTCATTTGAACTAGTTATGGTTGAGATGAATAAGGTTGATATGAGAGTAACCATATGGCTAACCTCGGTTAACTATTTGTGAACCAACATGGTGTACACGTTTAGGTACGGTTGCATAAACCTAAATGAGGGTACATTTCATTTGTGTGTAACAAGATAAGTTCGAACTAACTGATGAAAGATATTAGCTTGGTTGAATCAGGTTTTTCATCTAACTGTGAATATTGAATGCTTTGTTACCAATGTAACTTGGATTGCAAACCCTGATTTGAAAACTATATACAGGAAAACTCTAGCAACTGGGAAACCTAATCCCCACACCTCCTGTGTGTTACTAGTTGCATAACTAGAGTCGATTCTCCTTTAACCTTAGGTTTCTTCTCGAGACCCTGTAGGTTAACGACTTGAAGACTTCATTGGGATTGTGAAGCCAGACCCAACTATTATCTTTGTAGTTGCCTGATCTGATCTTGTTGTTTCTATCATGTTGAGTACAATTGAAATAATTGGCTCGAGATTTTATATCTCCGATAGGCAACATAGAAAACTAATCACAAACACTTCGTCTCATCGTTTGTGATTCCACAATATCTTCTTTCGCTAGTCGATTAAGATTATTGTGAGGTGATTGATAATTCTAGGATGTTCTTCGGGAATATAAGTCTGGGTTATCAATTGGTTCCTGTTCACCTTGATTTATCAAAAGACGGAACAAAAGCTCTTGGGTATTTCTGTGGGAGACAAATTTATTCAATCATATAGACTTTTTTGTGTGAGACAGATTTGTCTATCAAGTCTTCGACTTTGGGTCGTAGCAACTCTTGGTTGTGGGTGAGATCAACTAAGGGAATCAAGTACGTAGTTTCCTGCTGGGATCAGAGACGTAAGGAGCGCAAATGTACCTTGAATCAGTGTGAGATTGATTAGGGTTCAACTACAGTCCAGTCCGAAGTTAATTGGTAGTAGGCTATTGGTGGGCCCGGAGATATGTATAAAAATGAGCGTAATGGAAACGGGCCTACAGTAATACCGCAAGTGCACGGTCGTCTGTTGTAGCTCGTGCAAGTACGGGTCGATCCACAGAGATCGGGTGTGTTTTGGAAGTGTTTTAGCTATTTGGGTTCCTAAATTGCTATTGGGTTTTGAAGCCTTTTGGCTTAAATTGGGCTTTGAGTGCTAATGGGTTTGTTCACAATAAAAGGAACTGAGCTTGGGCTCAGTTGGTCTTTGAAATGCAAATGGGCTTTGGCCTTAAACTTAGGCTTTTGATTAAGCC
This sequence comes from Papaver somniferum, assembly GCF_003573695.1. Classification (NCBI taxonomy): domain Eukaryota; kingdom Viridiplantae; phylum Streptophyta; class Magnoliopsida; order Ranunculales; family Papaveraceae; genus Papaver; species Papaver somniferum. The sequence goes on from NC_039358.1 coordinate 115,135,456, forward strand.
TGAATTGGATTGGGCCTTAATGAATTTGGGCTTTGGTCTTAAACAACTGGGCTTTGGTTAAGCCCACAGTTGACTGAATTGGGCTTCAGTTTGAAGTGTGACTTGGGCTTGGTAATGAACTAGGCTTTGGGCTTAACTGGGCTTCAAAGGCTCTTGGGAGTGAACTGAGCTTTTGGGCTCAGTTGGTTGGATCTTTAGTTAGGCCTTTGGGGAGGAAGCAGCAGAAGAAGTGGCAGGGCAGCAGCAGCCTGGCAAGGCTGCACAGCAGAAGGGCAGCTGCAGGAGAAAGGAAGCAGCACCAGGTAGCAGCTTGCTTGACAGCAACAGACAAGGCAGCAGCAGCACAAGTGCTGCACTGCAGCAGCAGCAGCTTGGCAGCAGCAGCAGCAGCAGCACAAGTGACAGAGAAGGCAAGGTAGCACAAGTAACAGAATGTACAAGCAGCAAGCAAAAGCAACACAGGGCAAAAATAAGGAACAAAGCAAATGAAAACTAAACAGCAACAATCAGTGAACAAAAGCAAAACAAAGCAAAAGCAACAGAAAAAAAACACAAGAATGAACCAAGGCCTAAGGCCAAGGGCAGGGTTGTGGTGAAGCTGAAATGAAGCAAAGCTAAGGCAGGATACATGCAAACTAAAAGAATGGGAGGAAAATTAGCTTGCTCATTGTCACTAGTGAGCACTAATTTCCCCCAATGCACAATCAACACTACAACCTAAGCATACAACAAGAATGGCAAGAAAATCAGCTTGCTTTAAGCACTGATTTCTTCCATTACACAATCAGCACAAAGCTTCTAAGAAATCTAGCCTAGCATTCCTTCAAATGACAGTAAAACAAACATGACAGGAACATTTAACAGTGAAAAACATTAACAATGAACATCAAGCATAGCAGCTAATTGAACTAAAAAAAGAAAACAACATTAACAGAACATAATGAACATGGATTGGAAGCAAGGTGACAAACTAAAACATGGTAACACTGAAATTAAAAGAAAACAACAACAATAACCTCACAGTAACAGTTAACAGTGGATGAAACAAGAGCAAAATATGAACTGAACATGGAAATTAACAGGACTTGAAAGTCCTGGATGTTGGCTAACCCAAACATACCCTCTCACACACACCCACAGTCCCAATTTATACCCACAGACACATTTAGGGTTTTCCCCCAATTTTCTCCAATGACAGTACAATTAGGGTTTCGAAATTTACTCACCAAACATGTGATTTGACACTTCAATCGTCGACCCATTATTTTCCTTGTTCACCTGCTCCGTCCCATGCCTCAATTGCATCTTTCCAACTCGTCCTATTTTATTGATTTCTTCCCTAGGTTTTTAGAGAGAAATTAGGGGAGAAAACTATATAATAGGAGGCTAGAACAAGGGGGTAATGATGGAGAAAGATAGGGGTGATGATGGTGGAGGTGTGGTGGTGGCAGTGAGTTGGTGGCAGAGGTGGAGAAGGTGGTGGTGTACGGTGGATTTTCTGCAGAGGAGAAGGAAGGGGGAGAGGCTCGACTGTGTTTGGGGTAGGGGGCGTGTTTGGTTAGGTGGTAGGGCTCGGGTGCTAGGGTGTGAGGCGGGTTCATCAAGAGATGATGTTTCGTGAGATGGGCCGCGAGATGCGAAGCTTGTAGGTGGATCGGATGGTGATGTGAAGTGAAGCTTGTAGCGACCGTCAGATTTTTTGATACAACGAAGTTAACGGCTCTAGATGGGGTTAGGTGTTGAAGTGTAAGGCGGAGATATCAAACGTTGATGAACAGCAAGGGAGCGACCGTTGGATTCAACTACCATCTAATCTGAAGGCTTGGAATTTCAGCGCTGTGGTGCTTAGCAGAGACTTCAGATTTTGATGCTCTATGAAGGAGCGACCATCGGATGCTTCTGGGAACTGATCTGACGGCTGAGAACGGAGGCGCTTTTGTGTGTAGAAAATGAGGTTGTGCGCACCATTCTTCGCGGCTTCCTTGCGTAATTTCTCCCGGCTTTTCACTACTTTTCTGCTCTTTTCGCTCCGCGACTCATCCGAACTTTATTTATTACCTAAAAATGCAGAATTAATTAATAAAAATATTTATTCTTGAAAACAATGAAAATACAGAATATGGGATAAAATGTAGAATTAATGCACAAAAGATGAGTTAAAATGCCAACAAAAAGGGATAAATATATACAATATTTGGCACTCATCAGCTATTGTCTGTAGCGGCTTAATATAATGTGGTGTTTAAATTGGACTAGGTCCCGGGGTTTTTCTACATTTGCGGTTTCCTCGTTAACAAAATTCTGGTGTCTGTGTTATTTCTTTTCCGCATCATATTTTGTTATATAATTGAAATATCACAGGTTGTGTGTTAAGATCAATCAATTAGAATATCCAACCTTGGGTTGTTGATTTATATTAATTGACACTTGAACATTGGTCTTTGGTACCGTTCAAGTTACTCCTCTTATTCAATCGGGCTCGCAGATTTCTATTTGCTGATTACGGATTGAATTAAGAGTTAGAGATATTAAACTCGTTGATATACTTTACTCTAGATTGAGTCTGACTGTCTAGTTGATTCTCTAGAAAGTATATTGGAGTAAGTCCTCTCAGATTTCCAAACGAATTGTTGGGTGTGGTTGTTATACCCCCGAATTTTCAATTGTTATCAGAGTAGGAAAACACATTAAAGACCTAATAAGTCTGTGTTTGTAGCGTTATGATATGGACAAAGGTGCTATCTCTATAAACGTACCACCAGTCTTCGATGGCTCAAATTATTTGTGGTGGAAAATTGATATGCGTGCCTTTCTTCAAGCGTGTTATTTTCAATTTTGGGCTTATGTAGTTAATGTCTATGATGCTCCCGTTGTGGCAGTAGGGAATGCAACCATTCCAAAGAACATTGGCGAATACAATGCTGCCGAGATACTTGCTGCAAAGCAAAACTCCGACGGTTTGAATGCCATCATACATGCCATTACCCCGGATCTTTAGCACCATGTGACTACGTACACTAGGTCTAAAGATGCTTGCGATATCTTAGAAACCGTATTCGAAGGAAATACCAGTGAAAAGGAAGTTAGGCTTCAAAACCTTAATTCCGATTGGGAAAACCTTCATATGGCAGATGAAGATTCATTTGATGAGTTTAATCACAATGTGTCCGAAATTGTTAATGCATCTTTTGCATTGGGTAAGACTATTCCTGAAAAAGGACATTGTGATGAAAATTCTCAGATCGCTGCCATCTAGATACGATTCTAAGAAGCATGCCATTGTTGAAGGAAATAACCTTGATTCTCTCTCCAGAAACACGTTGGTTGGAAAGCTAAAGATCTTTGATCATGAGCATACATCCAAAATCGGAAAGGATGTTGCCTTCAAAGCACAAAAGAACACTAAATTACTTGACAAAAGTAAAAGTGTTTATGTCTCTGAGGATGATCTTTCTGAGGCTGATTCATCGGATGAAGATCTTGACAAATCAGTCTCTTTGATCACAAGACCGTTTAGGGATCTTCTATTGAAGAGAAGTAAACGATTTTCTAGAGACAAACCCAGGTCATCAGTTAAACCTCACAACCGCATTCCTCCTAAAAACAGGGATGTTGACGAGGATATGTGAAAAGACGAGGGTACCCAAATATACCTCAAACTAAAACTTTTCCACCTATAAGTCCTTTCTCCGAAAGTGATTGTCTATGGACTGAGCCGAGACAACACAACTAATCGGTTCACACTTCGTGTGATCGTCTGTGGATACGAGATCGAGAGAATACAACGACGAAGTATGTTTACTTGATAAAAGGTTCGGACTTAACCAAACACAATAGGATTACTTATCAAGTAAATATGAATTAACGTTTGTGTATTTTACTTTAAATTATAATAACAACAATTATAATTGTGGAAAATAAAAGTAAATGACACAACAAGATTTTGTTAACGGGGAAACCGCAAATGAAGAAAAATCCCAGGACCTTGTCCAAAATTGAATACTCTCAGGATTAAGCCGCTATACAAAATCAAACCAACTTCGTATAGTTGAGACCAAACAACTAAACCTATAGTTCACCTAGTTCCGTCTGTATTCCCACGCCTCCGACCTGTAATAAGTCACGTACTTGAAACAATTCCTTTGGTTCGTATTCCAAACAGTAAAAGAACAACAAATCTGTTTAGTATCAACTCTTTTCAACCAAGTGATGTGAGTTCGACAAAAGGCTCTTCTGTTTATCTCAATAAACTCCTTTGTCAGGTTCTTAGATCTATCTTATTATCAACTACCAAAGTAATTGTTAAAATTTTGCAATCAATACTTTTAATCACAAAGAATTGTATTGATTCCGATCTACACAACTAATAAATCTAATCTACCACAAGGATAAACTGATTATAGTTGGATCCTCTTTTACCAAAACAAGTATTGTGCACACCAAAGATTATGAACCCAAATCAGAAATCTTCAAAGTCTTCTTTGTCTTCAAATCTTCTTAGATCTTCAATAAACGCCTGCACACAATCAACTTGAATCTCTTGTGATCAATCACGCACAGAATGGAGTCTGTTAACAATTGTATCACAAGACGTCTTTAGATCTAGAAACAGTCTAAAGATCCCCGTCGAAACTTCGATCTAGTTTGAGTGAATTTTATATCAGAATAGAAGATTCTCAAGCATAAATAAACTAGGTGCAATCAAAGTTCAACCACCGTTAGTCAATCAAATCAATCGAAAACAGAAGATAAACCGCAATTATCTATTTTTCCACCAACGGTACTAATAGAGCTTCTCAATTCCAAAAAAGTCTTTGAACTGAGCGGACGTAAGAGATTTCGCCTAATTAGGTTACTCTCCTCTCCAATAGGCGGCTTCACTAGTAGCAGCACAACTGAGATAGTTTTGCTGTCTAGTTTGCTCGAAATGTAAACTTTCATATTTATAGACCAAGGAAGTTCGGACACCAAGGAATTTTTTAAACCGAAAATATTCTCAAGATATGCAATATATTCCAGATTCGGTTTCCATGATTCCTGGAAATGCTTTGTCCAAATAATGACCGAAAATCTCTTAGAAAATCTCCAACTAGCAAATGCACATTACTAATTTTCATTTTCCAAAAATAAAATTAAAAACCTTAAATAAAAGATTCTCAATTTATTTTATTCTATCCGGGATTTTCTTCCTTTAGCAATTAAGGAATAACTTTGAACAATTAAAGATAAGCGTTACTGCACATGTTCAAAGTATGTCGACATCTTTACTTTGTAAGTCCTCTTTCATACTTACAATCTTGAAACCGGTTTACCACACTTCCAAACAAGTTTAGAATTGGTTCATATGACTTTCAAGAACTACATGATTGATCAAGAACACTCAATCACCAAACATGGGTTTCTCGATTCTACCAAAACAAGTTTCGGTTCTACCTCCATGTGAGTACTTCGCATAGTCACGCTAGTTACCAAAATTCGGTTGACTAGGTACTAGGATCGGTTCCCCACATATATATGGTATCTAACTTGTACTTGTTGCACATGTCCATAGGATCGGTTCCCTTTTGCCTAAAAACGTGTTGCACATGTCCATAGGATCGGTTCCCCTTTCTACTAAAAACTTGCTGCACCTCATACAAGGATCGATTCCCCTTTGTGATAGGTTGCACCTCTTACTAGGATCGGTTCCCCTTTACCCAGAGTCGTTCATACCAATAACACTAAATCGATCATACTATCTCAGGTGATTACTTAAGATCGGTTTCACTAATAAAAGTCATACCAATACAAAAGTCGGGCCTTTGTGAATAGTTTTACTAAGAACATAAACAAGTGATGAGCGGTTATACTAATCACACATATTGGTAGTTCAAAAGATATGCAATGAATAACAATACCAATAATGCCTGGCGATTTCTCTTTCGATTCACAAAACAAGTTCATGAATTTACTTCCTTAAAACAAATGTAAAACATTGTTTTCTAGGATGAAATCTTCACCTTATACCCATACATAATCACAGTAGCATTCAAACGATTATGTCGATGTCTTATATACAAAGTTTAATGATTAAGCAATAAACCTCGTATTGTATTCCTTAATACTATGTCTACCTAGAGTATAATCATTCATGCTTCGCAATTTTGTTTTCAGTATGCACGACTTGAAAGATACTTTAGGGAATGAAACAGTTTAAGTCAAATATCACTAACCTCTAGTGGAAGGATGATGTTGTCGTTGTATCTCTTCACTTCTTCACTTCTTCAAGTATTCACAATACTTGTAATGTCTCATATCCTAATACTTTCAAGATAACTTATACGAAGTTGACTCTAGTACATAATCAAGCGATTCTTTAAATGAGTTTTGGCTCACTAAAATATGACAACCAAACTTGACATACCAACGCTTGGTGGGTTCAACCGAGCTATGCTCTAACAATCTCCCCCTTTGTCAATTTTAGTGACAAAACTCTTACATCATATGGATAAACAAATTACAAGAATTCATTACACATACGCTTGATTCCCGAAATCAACAGCACAATAACCTGTATACATTCAATCCATAAATGCTTATGTTGACATTATAATAACAAAGCTAATACTCCCCCTAAAGGTAAGATAGGTAGATTTTCAATCCGCACGTCTTTGTTATTCCTTTGTAGTCCATATAACTACAAGTATCATATGATATGCTACCCCCTTAGTTTATGCTTTTACTCTTTCGTTAGATAAACGTTTAAGCACCGATGTCCTTTCCCTTAGTGATACCAATCAATATAAATCAATACCAGTATCACTTGTTTACTTCATATATTTGTCCCCCTTTTTGTCACAAAATGACAAAGAAACGAAAAATAAATGATAAACCGAAAGGATCTTACAAATATCAGTAGACTTGCAACCTATAGAGTTAAGCACGAGGGTTCCACAAACCATTTTTGATAACCAATATCAAAACCGAAACTACAAAGTAATTTTATTTTGATATGTTACAAAGGGAACAATTGCCCGAAGAAATCTTCCCTAATAGTGTAGTTGCAGGAAATCCTACACTACACCCCTCACAAGGTTTCATTAACATTCAACTCATTTTGGATTAACAATCTTAATTTTATTGATGAATCTTTGAACAATCTTACAAGAAAAGATAAAGGAATCAAGAATAACCACTCCTCTAGATTTTCTCTCTCCTATTTACTTGCTTCTCACTCAGAAAAGATCTCTCCCTCTTTTCTTTACAACTGAATGACTATTTATAAGGAAATACATAGTGGATGACAGATAATCTGTCCTTTATTTTCGAATATGGTTTGCGACATTCTCGCAACCTTACAAATATTAATCTCGCACACTTCCTAATTTTTTCAACTCCATTATATTTTTCTCATGATTTAGCTGATGTCGTTTATTATGTCTTTTCTGAAATTGCTTTGCGACATTGTTGTGTTGCGTTGTTAATAATTTCGCTGAGGCATTATTGCTGCGAGATTCTGATCCTACATATTGCCTCTTCTCATATATTCTCTACGAAATAGAGAACGATGTGAGAAATGCCACAACTATCCATCACTTCATATTCTGCATTTATCACACGTATCCTTTCTCCCATCTGTTTCTTGACACGTCTTCTGTAACCGCTGCTTTTCAACCGCTCACGTCTTTTCGCATTAATTGTGTTTATCTTCTCGAAAATTTCCTCTATATATACTCTTCTTACTCTCCCTTTTCTTCTTTTTTACTCTCTTTTTCATCTTCTCCGCAACTTCATCATTTTCTCCGTAAATTCCTCTGCTGTAATTTTTCTTCTATCTTCCTTCTTCAATCTTCTTAATTCTTCGTTCATTCCCATACTCTATATTCAGATATGCCTCCAAGTGGTCAAAAACATGAGCAAACCTTAAAGGAAGTTCAAAAAGATCTTGCCGAGAAAGGTTTCACACTTTCTACTCCTGGTGAAAGTGCCAAATCAATTCTTTCTATCAAACTTTTCTCTGATCAACATTGTGATGATCAATCAATCATAATTTCGCTGGGTCAAATTCTCGCAGGTCTCCCCATTCCTCTTTATGACCCAGATATTCCTCTGTTCTATGAGATTCTCGCTCACTCGGGATTTTCGCGAGCTATCTTCCAATTGATTAGGGATTGCATCCATCTGATGCTGGAGTTCGCTAACCGTGGTGCTGGTAAAGGATCTCTTTATTCCAAAGAACTTAGGGATCCTAAATTCTTAGATCTAGAGATAGTCGCTGAGAAATATACAGTAGCGAATTTCTTCGAAATTTATGAATTAATATCCATGAAGAAAGAGAATACTCGCTGGGGTATTCGCTTGAAAAGGAAGGATGTTATTGCTGAAGATAAAATGCTCATGCATGACATTGATTGGCATTCTGGAATAAATAAAACCCCTCGCCAATCCAAAGATGATAAATGGTGCGTCTTCCCCTTGATGCTGAAAGGACCCTATATTGCTGGTTCTAATGCCATTCCTGCGAATCTCACCGCTTATCGACCCTGGGTATTCTCTTGGCCTGATAAAGTGAAAGAGGTATATTTCTTCTAATTTCGCCCACTTTATGTTTCTTTATTTATCTTTACTCTTTTTTTCGCTGATTCTTGCGACATTCTACAGATCCAAAAACTGAAAGGTAGCTACCGCAGGCCTGGTAAATCCAATACCTTGCTAGTTCTTCGCTCATACACAGATGAGGTAAGAAATATTCTTTTATGATTTTAAACAATATATTGTTGCCTCTGTTTCTTATCTTCATTTGTGTGTGAAGGTTATTGCTGAAGTAGAAGAATCCACCAAGGCTGTGACGGCTGGTGATAAGGGTAAAGATATTCTTCGCAAAGGAAAATCATCTGCATCCTCTTCAAAGAAAAGAAAGAGAGGGAATTCTCCTCCTCCTTCAGATGATAAAGATCGTATCTCTGATCAAGGTGTTAAGGCTTTGGCGAAATTCCAAGAGACTCTTCTTGAGGTTCAACTTGAACGAGATGAAGCCAATCGTCAAGATGTTGTGCTTAGCGAGAGAGAAAACCAAGTTCGTTCTTGTCTTCTCATAAATAGTGATGATGAGTTCACTTGGGACGCGACAATCTTGGATAACGCCAGAAAAGATTTAGGTGTAAATGTTAGTCTCCAAGTTGAGCATACAACCTTGATTAGAGATATGATTTCTGAGAGAGAAGGTCATTAACTGTTTTCCTTTATTAATCTTTGGTTTTTCACTAGTTTTTATCAAGTTACTGATTAATTGCTATATGCTTCGCAGGATCTGAAAGTAGATATCAGCCAAAGAGTTGAGGAACTTGAAGCTGAAAAGAGGAACTCGCAAAGAATCTTTCTTCTCGCAACGACAAATATTCTAGATTAAAGATCAAACCAAGATCACTGTTGCGAACTTTAAGAACGACGCTCTGCATTTTCGCAATCAAACTACTCAAATGGTTTGTGATGACCATAGTATTCCTCACTCTGATTATCCTTGTCTCTTGGAGGAGATCCTAAAGAACATTCCTAGTCTGACCATCTCTGATAGCGAAGCTGATGAGGAAGAATCTGATGGTGATGAAGGTTCTGATGAAGATAAAGGTTCTGATGCAGACGAAGAAGAGAATAAGTCTGATGAAGATGATGAAGGATCAACTAAGAAGTAGTCTTTGTTTCTTTCTTTGATCTTCTGTAATAATTGTACATTTATTCCTTCTTTTTGTATATATGCGAATTCTTTTAATTCCCCATATTCTTTAATATATGAGTTTCTTTCATTTCGACCTGCATTCATTAAAACAATTCTTCCTTGCAATACGGTTAATCAACATAATCATTAATTTTTGATTTTTTGCGTAAATCTATCATGTGGAGACAAATAAAATTTTCTAATTTCATTCATTCCCATACTTGCCTCTGTTATTTGTATCCAAATGAGAGATTTTGTAGATTTCTCTTATTTTGTGCCTCAACTTCGCAGTTGTTTATGTATAATTTCGCAATCGTATGCGAAGTGAATTTTGATTCTTTTCAAAATCTCATTCCTGTATGGTCTTATTTTGCCTTCCTAGTTAAAGGTCTTATTATGCCACCTCTTGTTATTGAGACAAAATCGCAGGACGTCCTTGCATTTTCATGCAAAAACCCATTGATCTTGTCTTAACTTTCTCTTTTGTATTATTGCCTCTTCAGGTTTGTTGCGACAATATGACAGGCTTAAATATTCTTGCGAAAATAAACCCCCATGACATTGCCGTCTTGCGACGAAATCGCAGGACGTCTTCGCACTTTCATGCGAAAACCCATTGATCTCGTCTTATCTTTTTCTTTAGTATTATTGCCTCTTCAGGATTGTCGCACAAATATGACAATCCTTAATACTCTTGCGAGTAAAAAGCCTTGTGACATTTTCGTCTTAAGACACTTATCAACTCCCTAATGGAGGGTGCCGACCTTATCTCCCCCTGGTTTCCCCTTCAAGGAGGCGTACCTCTACCATTCAAGGTTGGCTCCTCCCATCCGGTCTTAACAACAACCAGTTGTTTTCGCAGCCTCTTATCCCTTTTACCTATAGGGCTTATGGTTACGAGACTGCACCCTAAGTGGGGTTTTCTTCGGGACGAGTGAAGTATAAGCCAAGACTTGTCAAGAATGGCAAGATACGCTCCAGACGCCCCTGGCACTCTTGACTCAACCGTGTACCTCGGCGCCTTGTTCAGGTTATGCACTCCTTGGGAGAGTCCTTATTACCTTAGTCTCCCAACCTAAGTCATATGCTTAAGCTGAGAATCCAAGGTGCCTCTCCCGGATGGGCTTTATTGACCCCAAATCTCCATGACTCAGGTTCCGGTGGCGGTGTAGCCTTTCCCTGATCCATGCAACAGGTACCCCCTTATATGACGTACATTAGGTCTTACATTTGCCTATTGCGAAATTGTATTCGCGAACTAGGGTGTACGCCATAAAGGTTAACCCCTTTCTCTTTTGTCATTGTTCTCTGATTGTCTTTTGTAGAATTCATTATCTCTGCGAGATTCTCGCACATCATCATATCGTATTTGCACTTCTCAATCTCATTTTCATCATTCAGTAAAATGTATTTTTGAGAATTTTATTTGTTGCGAGAGTGTCGCAACAAATCAATCATTCATACACTTCTTATTTTTATTACCTTTGCCATTCTCTGCTTCTTTGTTATTTTCTGCTACTGGTTCCTTGGTAGTGGTATGTTCACCATTTCTTATTCTGAGCTAGCATTAGTTTCGCAACATTTCTTCTTCTTTTTGTTCGATTGCATCCACCATCAATCTCTCACTTCTTTGTGTCTCTTCGATTTTGTGTCGCCAACTTTCCTTCTTGTTTGCTCTTCCTTCGCAGGATTCTACCTCAGTTTCGTAACATTTCTTTCCTTCAACCCAATCTCCTTTTATGATTCCTACACCGATGGGGTGAGCAAATTTGATGCACTGGTGGAAAGTTGAAGCTACACCTAGAATCCCATGTATCCAAGGTCGACCAGTTAATGCATTGTAGGGTGACTCTACGTCAACAACACAGAACAGGATTTCAGAAGATATTCCCTTTAATGGAATTCGCAGAGTAACCTCCCCTTTAGGCTTGTTGGAAGTACATTAAAACCATATATCTTATATGTTGATGGTATAAGATCATCATCTCTCCCTCCCATGGTTTTATAAGTATGATAGAATAAGATGTTCACAGAGCTTCCAGTATCGATTAGAATCCTATTAATTTCCCATGAGTCTTCAGCTTCATCATCTTCATCTTCTTTCGGTTTTGGATTAATTTCTAATTTTACCACCAATGGATTGTCATGTACCTCTCCACCTTCAGGGACTTCTTCTGCGGTAAAAGAAATAGTTTGCTTCTGCCATTCCTCTAGTGGCGAGATTTTCGCAATATTCATATTTTCTCTTCCATCACTGTCTCTTGCGAACACTCTATTCAAAACATTGTCATGAAAATCTTCAATTGTCTTGTATGAATGTACGATAGAGTGACAGAATAGATTCTTTCCTTTTGCACCAACTTCTATGAAGAACGTTTCCTTCTCTTTCACCGTGTTTACTCTGTGATGCTCTGGTGGTGGTGGTAGTAATGGTTGAGATTGTGAGTGTCCTACCAGAAAGTTGTTTAGTTTTCCTTGATCTATCATTCTCATAATAATTCTCTTTATATTTCTGCAATCATTTGTAGTATGTCCGTGAAAATGATGATAAGAACAGAAGTCATGACTTTTGCGGCTTTGAGGTGGTTCCGTTCACATGTTCCATGGTGTTGGTATATTCTCCATCAAAATTATAGCTTCCCATATTTTCTCCACATTTGCATTTAGAGGTGGCATCTTGATTTCTTCCCATACTACCTTGTGACCTCCTTGTCCTCTATTATAATTTTATCTTTGACCTCCATAAGTTTCTTGCGGCTGATCAAATCTTTGAATCTTATTATTTCCACCACGATTGTAGAAATTTATTTCTCTTTCATACTCCTCTTGATCTCGGCTTCCCATAGCCACTAGTTTCCGTTGATTGTTGCCCGTAACCTTTTCTTGTTGTACTTGCGAAGTGCTCGCCACTGTGTTTATTAGTTTAGGTAATAAGCTTGCATTCGCTGCTTGTGAATTGGTTTTCGCAACTGGGTATGATTCCATTTCATTTTTCCTTTCCTCTAGAGCAATATAATCTTCCTGAGGTTCTCGCAGTTCAGTCATTGTGATTGTATTCTTGACTCTGAAAATTTGGATATACAATAGATTGGTTGCGAACATAGCATCGATAAATGATAAGATAAGATATCTCTCATCCACACGGCCAGCCATTTTAATGCACATAGTTCTCCACCTTTTAGTTAGGCGCTTCAAACTTTCGCTAATCCTTTGTTTTAAGCCAAACACATCTTTAATACCAGGTCGCGAAGAATTGTTACTTATATATGCTCCCAAGAATGTGGTCTGCAAGTGATTGAAATATGTTATTGTATTTTTTGGTAGACCTTCGAACCATTTTAACGCCTCTCCTGTTAGACTGGATGCAAAATACTTACACAACACGGCATCATGATTTTCCCATTGCAACATGCACCTCACGTAGGCTTTAATGTGTTGAATTGCACAAGTTGTTCCATAAAAAATGTTGGTTAATGCGGGCAAATTGCATTTCGGAGGTATTCCTCCTAGTTGTACTTATCTTGTAAATGGAGTTTTCGCAGCTTCTTCTATAGCTTCATCTAATTGTCTTCTGCCTACTTCTCCTCTATTATTTAGCATTCCTCTCATTTCTTCCAATTCTTTTAAGATTTGTTCATTTACGTCTGAATTTTGATCCATTGGTCTTTTTAATTTCGCCTCCCTTCTTTTGCATTCATGTCTTTCTTCTCTCGCGAAATTTTGCATTTCTTCTTCATCATCCTCATCTCGTCTTCTCCTGCGGTTCTCTTCCTCATCTCTATCTTGAATTCGTATATGATGATGTCTCTCATTTTCCCCTCCATGATTTTGTTCATTTCTTATCAATTCCATTCGTTTTATTTCATCCCTCCTCTGTACTCTATCATACTCTTCATTGAGATTACCGTTATTCCGGTTTTGTGTACGCCTTCTTTCTCGATTTTCATGATTGTTCTGGCGAATTGCCTCCTGAAGCTCTTGTTCTTCCATTTCCGCTCTCAATCTTTCACGTTCGCAAGTTAAACGTGCTTGTTCAGCATAATGTCTTTCAATTACTTCTTCAATCTTTTGTTGATTTCTTTGAGTTTCTCTCTCATGTAAAATTCTCCTTCCTTCCTCTCGATTCCCTTCGCCATCTTGATTATTTCATCCCTGACGTTGTCCATTCTCCTGATTTCTATCATTTTGCCTATCATCAAAAGTTTCATTTTGTGGAACGTAACGATCATCAGTCCTTTCTCTACCTTCGCGATGTTCTTCATTCGGATTTCGTATTTCTTCTCGTATATTATTTCCAGCATTAACTGTGGATGAGTTTCGCCTCATCTCTCTTCTAGTCGATCTTGAATACGATCTTGTAGTACTTCTTGATCTTCTACTCTGTAGTCTCATATTTTCCATCCTCAATTCGTGATTTCGCCTTGTTAGATTTGCACGCTCTTCTGTCTCAGCTCTTCTTTCTTCATGCATTCTTCGTCTCAACATCTTTGCTGCTCCAATTTCCTCATCTTCACGAATTATTCCTTCAACTATTTCTTGTCCTCCCTCTGTTTGTCTATTATTTCTCGTTTGTCGTTCTTCTTCTTCATCTGTTGAAATTGATCGCCAAGTATGTATGCTCACTCTATCATAATCCATAGTTCTATTTTGTACCGGTGTTTGTTGAACTGGTTGTTGAATTTGATTTTCTCCATCATTTCTTATTCTAGTAGATTCTCCTGTTTCACTTCTCTCCCTTCCAGCAAATCTTTTACTTCTTCTTCTAGCGGTTGTTGGTTGTTCGGATATATTCCTCCTTCTAGCCATTTCTTCAATACTAATGAATTGTAAGAGATTCCGTAAAATTCTTCACCAGTTATTCTAATTTCCCACAAATCAGAATATTAATCTCCAACCTTTTCTAGGGTGATCTTAAATCTTCGTCCCTGTTTCTAGCGCCATTATGTAGTTGCAGGAAATCCTACACTACACCCCTCACAAGGTTTCATTAACATTCAACTCATTTTTGGATTAACAATCTTAATTTTATTGATAAATCTTTGAACAATCTTACAAGAAAGGATAAAGGAATCAAGAATAACCACTGCTCTAGATTTTCTCTCTCCTATTTACTTGCTTCTCACTCAGAAAAGATCTCCCCCCTTTTCTTTACAACTGAATGACTATTTATAGGAAAATACATAGTGGATGACAGCTAATCTGTCCTTTATTTTCGGATATGGTATGCGACATTCTCGCAACCTTACAAATATTAATCTCGCACAGTTCCTAATTTTTGCAAGTCCATCATATTTTTCTCATGATTTAGTTGATGTCGTTTATTATGTCTTTTTTTCTGAAATTGCTTTGCGACATTGTTGTGTTGCGTTGTTAATAATTTCGCTGAGGCATTATTGCTGCGAGATTCTGATCCTACATCTTGCCTCTTCTCATATCTTCTCCAAGAAATAGAGAACGATGTGAGAAATGCCACACCTATCCATCACTTCATATTCTGCATTTATCACACGTATCCTTTCTCCCATCTGTTTCTTGACACATCTTCTGTAACCGCTGCTTTTCAACCGGTCACGTCTTTTCACATTAATTGTGTTTATCTTCTCGAAAATATCCTCTATATATACTCTTCTTACTCTCCCTTTTCTTCTTTTTTACTCTCTTTTTCATCTTCTCCGCAACTTCATCATTTTCTCCGTAAATTCCTCTGCTGTAATTTTTCTTCTATCTTCCTTCTTCAATCTTCTTAATTCTTCGTCCATTCCCATAATCTCTATTCAGATATGCCTCCAAGTGGTCAAAAACATGAGAAAACCTTAAAGGAAGTTCAAAAAGATCTTGCCGAGAAAGGTTTCACACTTTCTACCATTCCTGGTGAAAGTGCCAAATCAATTCTTTATATCAAACTTTTCTCTGATCAACATTGTGATGATCAATCAATCATAATTTCGCTGGGTCAAATTCTCGCAGGTCTCCCCATTCCTCTTTATGACCCAGATATTCCTATGTTCTATGAGATTCTCGCACACTCGGGATTTTCGCGAGCTATCTTCCAATTGAGTGGGGATTGCATCCGCCTGATGCTGGAGTTCGCTAACTGTGGTGCTGGTAAAGGATCTCTTTATTCCAAAGAACTTAGGGATCCTAAATTCGTATATCTAGAGATAGTCGCTGAGAAATATACAGTAGCGAATTTCTTCGAAAATTATGAATTAATATCCATGAAGAAAGAGAATACTCGCTGGGGTATTCGCTTGAAAAGGAAGGATGTTATTGCTGAAGATAAAATGCCCATGCATTACATTGATTGGCATTCTGGAATAAATAAAACCCCTCGCCAATCCAAAGATGATAAATGGTGCGTCTTCCCCTTGATGCTGAAAGGACCCTATATTGTTGGTTCTAATGTCATTCCTGCGAATCTCACCTCTTATCGACCCTGGGTATTCTCTTGGCCTGATAAAGTGAAAGAGGTATATTTCTTCTAATTTCGCCCACTTTATGTTTCTTTATTTATCTTTACTCTTTTTTTCGCTGATTCTTGCGACATTCTACAGATCCAAAAACTGAAAGATAGCTACCACAGGACTGGTAAAGCCAATACCTTGCTAGTTCTTCGCTCATACACAGATGAGGTAAGAAATATTCTTTTATGATTTTAAACAATATATTGTTGCCTCTGTTTCTTATCTTCATTTGTGTGTGAAGGTTATTGCTGAAGTAGAAGAATCCACCAAGGCTGTGACGGCTGGTGATAAGGGTAAAGATATTCTTCGCAAAGGAAAATCATCTGCATCCTCTTCAAAGAAAAGAAAGAGAGGGAATTCTCCTCCTCCTTCAGATGTTCATTTCCCTGATGGTTCTGAAGATGATGAAGACAACAAAGATGATGATGACGACTCTGCTGCGAATAAAGATTCTCCACCTGAATCCTCTATGGCACAGTTATCAAGTATCTTCTCTGATTATTGACAAGGGATGGGAGATAATTTTCTCGCCAATATATGCAAAGCTCTCGCAACTATTTGCGATACTCCTTTGTTGGATGGTGATAGTTCTCTTCGTCGAGTCTCCAGATCAGTGACTCCTAGCTTCCTAAATTCCCTCAATAGTTTGGTATGCCTTCGTCTTTTTACTTCTTCATTATCGTGACTCAAAATTTCTTTTTATTTTAATTATTTTTGTATTTTCTTCGCAGGCTGGAAAAGCTTCTTTCGTTGTTGCCTCAGATTTGGAGTGGAGACGCGAAATTCTTGAAAAGAAGAATCTTCAATTTCGTACGAAGAATGAAGAACTGGAAACTGAAGCTAAAGGTCTTCGTGAGAAGAACAAACAATTAGAAGCTGAAGTTAAAGGTCTTCGCGAGAAGAACAAACAACTGGAAATCGACACTTCTTCGCAAAGGAACAAAATTTCTACTCTTCAAAAAGCTAATGATCATCTCTATGGAATGCAATTTTTCTCCTTTCCTTTCATTCATTCATCCTATTGTCTTATCTTATTTGATTAATCCTTTTTGCAGACATTTATGGTCTTTCTGATGAAGCCATTCTTCTTCGTTCATTTCCCGATGCCCTAGATAATGACACTCTTCTTGAACATCTTAATAAACCTTTGAATAGTTTCTCTAATGATAAAATTTCATCTCTGTCCTTGAATGAACTTAAATCCAAATTTCGCCTCTTAGAGATTGATCATAGATCTAGTTTAGGTTTAGCCAACCAATTTAAACGTTTTTATCTCAATTCTAAAGAGAAGATCAATGAATTAAGAACCAAGATTATCAAACTTATAGATGATAAAGATTGTATCTCTGATCAAGGTGTTAAGGCTTTGGCGAAATTCCAAGAGACTCTTCTTGAGTTTCAACTTGAACGAGATGAAGCCAATCGTCAAAATGTTGTGCTTAGCGAGAGAGAAAACCAAGTTCGTTCTCGTCTTCTCATAAATAGTGATGATGAGTTCGCTTGGGCCGCGACAATCTTGGATAACACCAGAAAAGATTTAGGTGTAAATGTTAGTCTCCAAGTTGAGCATACAACCTTGATTAGAGATATGATTTATGAGAGAGAAGGTCATTAACTGTTTTCCTTTATTAATCTTTGGTTTTTCACGATTTTTTATCAAGTTACTGATTAATTGCTATATGCTTCGCAGGATCTGAAAGCAGATATAGCCAAAGAGTTGAGGAACTTGAAGCTGAAAAAGAGGAACTCGCAAAGAATCTTTCTTCTCGCAACGACAAATATTCTAGATTAAAGATCAAACCAAGATCACTGTTGCGAACTTTAAGAACGACGCTCTGCATTTTCGCAATCAAACTATTCAAATGGTTTGTGATGACCATAGTATTCCTCACTCTGATTATCCTTGTCTCTTGGAGGAGATCCTAAAGAACATTCCTAGTCTGACCATCTCTGATAGCGAAGCTGATGATGAAGAATCTGATGGTGATGAAGGTTCTGATGGAGATAAAGGTTCTGATGCAGACGAAGAAGAGAATAAGTCTTATGAAGATGATGAAGGATCAACTAAGAAGTAGTCTTTGTTTATTTCTTTGATCTTCTGTAATACTTGTACATTTATTCCTTCTTTTTGTATATATGCGAATTCTTTTAGTTCCCCATATTCCTTAATATATGAGTTTCTTTCATTTCGACCTGCATTCATTAAAACAATTCTTCCTTGCAATACGGTTAATCAACATAATCATTAATTTTTGAATTTTTGCGTAAATATATCATGTGGAGATAAATAACATTTTCTAATTTCATTCATTTCCATACTTGCCTCTGTTATTTGTATCCAAATGAGAGATTTTGTAGATTTCTCTTATTTTGTGCCTCAACTTCGCAGTTGTTTATGTATAATTTCGTAATCGTATGCGAAGTGAATTTTGATTCTTTTCAAAATCTCATTCATGTATGGTCTTATTTTGCCTTCCTAGTTAAAGGTCTTATTATGCCACCTCTTGTTATTGAGACAAAATCGCAGGACGTCCTTGCATTTTCATGCAAAAACCCATTGATCTTGTCTTAACTTTTTCTTTTGTATTATTGCCTCTTCAGGTTTGTTGTGACAATATGACAGGCCTAAATATTCTTGCGAAAATAAACCCCCATGACATTTCCGTCTTGCGATGAAATCGCAGGACGTCTTCGCACTTTCATGCGAAAACCCATTGATCTCGTCTTATCTTTTTCTTTAGTATTATTTCCTCTTCAGGATTGTCGCACAAATATGACAAGCCTTAATACTCTTGCGAGTAAAAAGCCTCATGACATTTGCGTCTTAAGACACTTATCAACTCCCTAATAGAGGGTGCCTCCCTTATCTCCCCCTGGTTGCCCCTTCAAGGAGGCGTACCTCTAACATACAAGGTTGGCTCCTCCCATCCGGTCTTAACAACAACCAGTTGTTTTCGCAGCCTCTTATCCCTTTTACCTATAGGGATTATGGTTACGAGACTGCACCCTAAGTGGGGTTTTCTTCGGGACGAGTGCAGTATAAGCCAATACTTGTCAAGAATGGCAAGATACGCTCCAGACGCCCCTGGCACTCTTGACTCAACCGTGTACCTCGGCGCCTTGGTCATATTCTGCACTCCTTGGGAAATTCCTTATTACCTTAGTCTCCCAACCTAAGTCATATGCTTAAGCTGAGAATCCAAGGTGCCTCTCCCGGATGGGATTTATTGACCCCAAATCTCCATGACTCAGGTTCCGGTGGCGGTGTAGCCTTTCCCTGAGCCATGCAACAGGAACCCCCTTATATGACGTACATTAGGTCTTACATTTGCCTATTGCGAAATTGTATTCGCGAACTAGGGTGTACGCTATAAGGGTTCGCCCCTTTCTCTTTTGTCATTGTTCTCTGATTGTCTTTTGTAGAATTCATTATTTCTGCGAGATTCTCGCACATCATCATATCGTATTTGCACTTCTAAATCTCATTTTCATCATTCAGTAAAATGTATTTTTGAGAATTTTATTTGTTGCAAGAGTGTCGCAACAAATCAATCATTCATACACTTCTTATTTTTATTACATTTGCCATTCTCTGCTTCTTTGTTATTTTCTGCTACTGCTTCCTTGGTAGTGGTATGTTCACCATTTCTTATTCTGAGCTAGCATTAGTTTCGCAACATTTCTTCTTCTTTTTGTTCGATTGCATCCACCATCAATCTCTCACTTCTTTGTGTTTCTTCGATTTTCTGTCGCCAACTTTCCTTCTTGTTTGCTCTTCCTTCGCAGGATTCTACCTCAGTTTCGTAACATTTCTTTCCTTCAACCCAATCTCCTTTTATGATTCCTACACCGATGGGGTGAGGTAATTTGATGCACTGGTGGAAATTTGAAGCTACACCTAGAATCCCATGTATCCAAGGTCGACCAGTTAATGCATTGTAGGGTGACTCTACGTCAACAACACAGAACAGGATTTCAGAAGATATTCCCTTCAATGGAATTCGCAGAGTAACCTCCCCTTTAGGCTTGTTGGCAGTACATTAAAACCATATATCTTATATCTTGATGGTATAAGATCATCATCTCTCCCTCCCATGGTTTTATAAGTATGATAGAATAAGATGTTCACAGAGCTTCCGGTATCGATTAGAATCCTATTAATTGCCCATGAGTCTTCAGCTTCATCATCTTCATCTTCTTTCGGTTTTGGATTAATTTCTAATTTTACCACCAATGGATTGTCATGTACCTATCCACCTTCGGGGACTTCTTCTGCGGTAAAAGAAATAGTTTGTTTCTGTCATTCCTCTAGTGGCGAGATTTTCGCAATATTCATAATTTCTCTTCCATCACTGTCTCTTGCGAACACTCTATTCAAAACATTGTCATGAAAATCTTCAATTGTCTTTCCTTTTGCACCAACTTCTACGAAGAACGTTTCCTTCTCTTTCACCGTGTTTACTCTGTGATGCTCTGGTGGTGGTGGTAGTAATGGTTGAGATTGTGGGTGTCCTACCAGAAAGTGGTTTAGTTTTCCTTGATCTATCATTCTCATAATATTTCTCTTTATATTTCTGCAATCATTTGTAGTATGTCCGTGAAAATGATGATAAGAACAGAAGTCATGACTTCTGCGGCTTTAAGGTGGTTCCGTTCCCATGTTCCATGGTGTTGGTATATTCTCCATCAAAATTATAGCTTCCCATATTTTCTCCACACTTGCATTCAGAGGTGGCATCTTAATTTCTTCCCATACTACCTTGTGACCTCCTTGTCCTCTATTATAATTTTTTCTTTGACCTCCATAAGTTTCTTGCGGCTGATCAAGTCTTTGAATCTTATTATTTCCACCACGATTATAGAAATTTATTTCTCTTTCATACTCCTATTGATCTCGACTTCGCATAACCACCAGTTTCTGTTGATTGTTGCCCGTAACCTTTTCTTGTTGTACTTGCGAAGTTCTCGCCACTGTGTTTATTGGTTTAGGTAATAAGCTTGCATTCGCTGCTTGTGAATTGGTGTTCGCAACTGGGTATGATTCCATTTCATTTTTCCTTTCCTCTAGAGAAATATACTCTTCCTGAAGTTCTCGCAGTTCAGTCATTGTGATTGTATTCTTGACTCTGAAAATTTGGATATACAATAGATTGGTTGCGAACATAGCATCGATAAATGATAAGATAAGATATCTCTCATCCACACGGCCAGCCATTTCACTACACATAGTTCTCCACCTTTTAGTTAGGTGCTTCAAACTTTCGCTAATCCTTTGTTTTAAGCCAAACACATCTTCAATACCAGGTCGCGAAGAATTGTTACTTATATATGCCCCCAAGAATGTGGTCTGCAAGTGATTCAAAGATGTTATTGTATTTTTTGGTAGACCTTCGAACCATTTTAACGCCTCTCCTGTTAGACTGGATGCAAAATACTTACACAACACGGCATCATGATTTTCCCTGCAATACCGGTGTTTGTTGAACTGGTTGTTGAATTTGATTTTCTCCATCATTTCTTATTCTAGTAGATTCTCCTGTTTCACTTCTCTCCCTTCCAGCAAGTCTTTTACTTCTTCTTCTAGCGGTTGTTGGTTGTTCGGATACATTCCTCCTTCTAGCCATTTCTTCAATATTAATGAGTTGTAAGAGATTCCGTAAAATTCTTCACCAGTTATTCTAATTTCCCACAAATCAGAATATTAATCTTCAACCTTTTCTAGGGTGATCTTCAATCTTCGTCCCTGTTTCTAGCGCCATTATGTAGTTGCAGGAAATCCTACACTACACCCCTCACAAGGTTTCATTAACATTCAACTCATTTTTGGATTAACAATCTTAATTTTATTGATGAATCTTTGAACAATATTACAAGAAAGGATAAAGGAATCAAGAATAACCACTGCTCTAGATTTTCTCTCTCCTATTTACTTTCTTCTCACTCAGAAAAGATCTCTCCCCCTTTTCTTTACAACTGAATGACTATTTATAGGGAAATACATAGTGGATGACAGCTAATCTGTCCTTTATTTTCGGATATGGTTTGCGACATTCTCGCAACCTTACAAATATTAATCTTGCACACTTCCTAATTTTCGCAAGTCCATCATATTTTCTCATGATTTAGCTGATGTCGTTTATTATGTCTTTTTTCTGAAATTGCTTTGCGACATTGTTGTGTTGCGTTGTTAATAATTTCGCTGAGGCATTATTGCTGCGAGATCCTGATCCTACAAGTAGTTTAGCAAATCAAAAATCAATTAAGCACCTTAGTTCCTTTGCTAAACCGATTGTACAAATACAATCGCTTGTTCGGTAAGACCAAAATAAAGATAACTCTATTTTTCTCATCAGGTTCTAATTATCTATATAACGTAGACCTTTAAATTTTAAACATGACAAGTACTAGGTTAGTTAACTAGCATTTCTTGTTAAGGCATTCGATTAGACTTGAATAACCGAAACCTCCACTTTGATAAGTCTAACTAAGATCGGAGTTAACTTAGTTTCTCTTATCCGGAATCGAATTGGACTAAACAATTCATCCCGTAAACATTTTATTTCGTTAAGCCATAAACAATTCATACAAACCAAATAAATCAACTTGCATAATTATTCACCTCAACCGGAATCAATTGAAACAACATAGACATTAAAGCACCGCAATTGCACCGAAATTTTGTAATCCTAAACGATTGATACCAAACAATAAAGAAAGATAACAATAGTTTTTCTTAACTGGAACCAATTAAATCACACACACATCCATACACAATAATGGAATAAAACATCAATTGTACCGAAATTTTGTTAAGCAAAAGCAATAAATATATGAAATAAAACCAGGCTCTTCTTAAACAGGAAAACGATTAACTAACAAATTCGTTACCTCAAATTTCGCATCCTATTCTCCAATATGTTTGCATCTTCTTCCAGGGAGAATTGATATCGAAATATCATTATGTTGTCATCCTTGTGCAAAACAAAAGAATAACAACAACCAACCTTTACCAGAGAAAGGTTGAAAACCGGTTTTTAACTATTGCAAGCAAAGGTTGAAAACTCTGAAACACATATGCTTTTATGCTAAACCAAACAATTCAACATATTGTGAATTTTTCACATATTGTTTCTATCAGAACCCCTCATGATCCTTTGATAAAGCCTACCAACATGGGCTATAACTTAATCCTGCTAAATCAAAAAGTCACCCAAACCATAAGGGTTCACAACATTATGAGATCGAATGTCAAAGTAGTAAAACCGAAATCAAACATCCCATAAACATACATAGCAATAAAATAAAGAATTCAAGCACAGGCTATGTAAATAAAAACTATCACAAGAAAAATTATAAATCAAATAATTTTAGTCATAATAAGATAGTTTTATTCATAATATACCTAATACAATCATTGAAAGAAATAAAAAATTGAAGTCTATTTTCTCATTTTTTGAAACTCTAATTTCAACCTTTTAGAGTTTCCTTCTATGTTGAAGCCGGATCAAAAGATTTTATCAGATCATCTTCTATGATTACTAGTCTTGATTCAAGACTAACAACATTGTCACTGACTTCTGAAAAAGCGGGGGTACAACAACCTCACCCAATATTTCGATTATCAATTTGTATGGACTAACTCCAATATACTTTTAAGAGAATCAACTAGACAGTCAGACTCAATCTTAATAAAAAGTATATCAAGGAGTTAATATCTCTATCTCTCGATTTGATCTTTACTCAAGAAAATGGAAATCTGCGAGTCTTTATCAAATACTAGAGAGATAAACTTGGATGGTACCAAAGACCAATATCCAAGTGTCAATCAATGTAAATAAATAACCAAAGGTTGGATGTTCTAATTGATTGATCTCAACACACAACCTGTGATATTTCAATTATATAACGAAATATAATGCAGAATAGAAATAACACAGACACCAGAAATTTTGTTAACGAGGAAACCGCAAATGCAGAAAAACCCGGGGACCTAGTCCATATTGAACACCACACTGTATTAAGCTGCTACATACACTATCCTACTATAAACTAACTTCGGCCTGGACTGTAGTTGAACCCTAATCAATCTCACACTGATTCAAGGTACAGTTGCGCTCCTTACGTGTCTGATCCCAGCAGGATACTACACACTTGATTCCCTTAGCTGATCTCACCCACAACTAAGAGTTTCTACGACCCAAAGTCGAAGACTTGGTAGACAAATCTGTCTCACACAAAAAAATCTATAGGATTGAATAAATCTGTCTCCCACAGAAATACCCAAGAGTTTTTGTTCCGTCTTTTGATAAATTAAGGTGAACATGAACTAATTGATAACCCAGACTTATATTCCCGAAGAACAACCTAGGATTATCAATCACCTCACAATAATCTAAATTGTATGGTGGCGAAACTAGATATTGTGGAATCACAAACGATGAGACGAATATGTTTGTGATTTCTTTTTATCTTTCCCTATCGGAGATATAATCTCAAGTCAATTATTCATTTGAACTCCTATGATAGAAAATGGCAAGATCAGATCGCTCAACTACAAGAAAGTAGTTTCGTCTGGCTTCACAATCTCAGTGAAGACTTTCAGTCGTTAACCGACAGGGTCTCGAGAAGAAACCTACGGTTAAAGGAGAATCGACTCTAGAAAAACCAACTAGTATCACACAGGAGGTGTGGGGATTAGTTTTTCCAGTTGCTAGATGTCTCCTTTACATAGTTTTCAAATCAGGGTTTGCAATCCAAGTTACCTTGGTAACAAAGCATTCAATATTCACCGTTAGATGAAAAACCTGATTTCTCCAAGCTAATATCTTTCAATTGTTGGATCGAAACTTAGCTTGTCACACACAAATGAAATGTATTCATTTAGGTTTGAGTAACAATACCTAAACGTGTACACTTAGTTGGTTCACAAATAGTTAACCAATGGTTAGCCATATGAGCGCTTTCATATTAACCGTATTCATCTTTCTCATAACTATTTCAAATGACTCATAAGAACTAGTTCAAGAGTTGTTCAATTGCTTAGGTCTTTATTCATAGACACAATTAAAACAAAATCGGTTTGATTCACTTGAATCAATTCATGAACAATATAGCCATGGTTTACAAAGATTGTGTTCCTTATAATTTATTGTTTTAAGTTCATGAACAACCGATTTGAGAAATAACCAGCTTGGGTACGCGTACGGGTATGCGTACCTTAGCTACCGGATTTGAGTTTACAAACTCAGCAGAAATTTTCGGTTCGAAAACTTCCGTGGGTACGCGTACGGGTATGCGTACCTAAGGTGACTGGTTTACTAGTTTGCAAACTTACAAACTCAACAGAATTTTTCGGTATGAAAACTTCCGCAGGTACGCGTACGGGTACGCGTACTCAAACTGTCTCCTTCACTAATACCGCATGCACACATATGCACGCACATGGATTATACACTAATGTGCGAACACATTATACATGCTTATATCCATAGTTGGTAATCTCA
The DNA here is from genome assembly GCF_003573695.1 of Papaver somniferum. NCBI lineage: Eukaryota > Viridiplantae > Streptophyta > Magnoliopsida > Ranunculales > Papaveraceae > Papaver > Papaver somniferum. The sequence continues at coordinate 115,161,117 of NC_039358.1, forward strand.
ACTCTATATTTCAATCATTGAAACATTCTTCTATAATGTTATAACAATCCTTATTCACGACTATCGTCATCAAAGCTATTTTCAAGATTGTAACGTCTTCATGACTTGCGTCACGGGTAAAGATGAAAGTGGTTAAAGCAAAAGCTCACCAACACATATTTCGAGAAAATGATATGCGAGTAAACTCGGCTCGAAATAACAAATGTGTATGTATGAAAACTATCATACTTATACGACTTTGTCTCAAGAGTAGGAGATAGAATAGACTTTTGAGTGACAGAAAAGTCTAAGTATCCACATAGCTTTTTGTCGGATGAATTTACACTTATTCCTCGAGTAGTTCTTCGTCTTCGTAAGATGATCGCCATGGAGTCTGGAGCTCAACTGCACTTAACTATCCTAGACCGAGACTTAATCATAAGTAAACTAGAAATCAAGATATATAGTTTTGATCACTAATATTGACAAACATGCTTGATATAGAAACACATGCGAGTTCGACCGAGCAGTGCTCTAACAACTTCCTTAACTTCCTTTCGCAAATCCTTTTCCATGTTCCTTACTTCACATAAAATTAGATCTAATTTTAGTGAAAGATTCATGAGAAGCTTATCATTGAGAGAAGAGATCTCTTCATTAGGAACATCCTGTTGAAGTTATGGAGATGAATCAGAATCGCCATCATAAGATTCGAGACAAACTTTCTTGTTAGGAAACAATATAGTCCAGAGTTTTCGGTTTTGTGAGAGTTGCAACTAGAGGTAGACATTCTGTCAAATCTCTATGAAAATGAAGTAAGAGGTCTTCCCTCTTATAAGTTCTAGAAATTTTTCTCAAAAATCTTTGAGAATATTATTTCAATTAAATTCTTAACCGAAAAATCAATTTTTAGAAATATTTTTATCCAAATATTTACATCTATATCCTTACTGTATACTTTTAAGGCTAACAAGTAAGGATCCATGAAAACCAGTTAGGTTGTCACCTTTTGGTTGTTGAAATTTCTTCCCTTAAAGATCTCAACATTCTTACATAGTTGAGGAGACATTACGTTTAATCTTGATGTAAGATCATGATATTCGAAGAACTTATTCTCCCTTTTAGAAGAGATCTTTAATCTACACTCAGATCTTAATTTTCCGGTTTTATACAGTTTCTCTCTCTGTTTAGTATCAGGGCATTTCCTTTTATAATGCCCTCTTTGTTTGCACAAGAAGCAAACACCAGAAGTATTACGTTTTCTGGATCTAGATTCCACAAATTTAACTAGCCTTACCTCCTTGTCACTTGATACATTCATACCAGGTGATGACTTTTCAAAGCAATTGAGTTTATCTCTCAGTTTCTGATTTTCTTCTTTTAACTTCCTTATCTCATCTTGACAACATTTAATGTTGAGAATGATTTTAGATACTTGTAATTTTTCGGAGCATTGAGTAACCTTGATTTTCTTCAGTCGCTTGTTAAATTTTTCTTTATCATTCAGAAAACTCTGTTTGAGTTGCTCAAGCGATGATTTTATTTCAATGATGTCAGATTCAAGAAGGTGAGTTCTTTTATCTTTACATGGAAATATTTCTTTGAAAAACGAAGGGGTAAACTCCTCTTGAGTATCTAGACTTGGAAGACTTTCAGATTCATAGACTTCTGCAATGGTTGCAACATGATCTATCACATCAACTTGATCATTCTCATTGGGAAATTAGTCAAGTGTGGCAGTGTAAGCAATTCTTTTCCACTGTGTATCCTTAGTTGGACAATCTAGAAAACTATGACCAAACCCTTTACACTTGTAGCATTGAGGAACAATATATCATCATCATCCCAGGTGTGTTCACGTTTTTGTGAAGGAACATTTTTTCCTTTTGACACAGGTGATTCTCTTTTTCGATGTCTCAACAGTTTCTTGAATCGTTGAGTAATAAGAGACAAATGATGATTTAGTTCAGCTTCATCTTCAGCAGTTCGATCTTCCTGATCTTCGGAGTTTTCCGAATATTGAGTTGGAACCCTTTTTATGGCTTTGTAGGCCAGATTGTCTCTTTGTTTAGACAGATTCTCCTGATCAAATATCTTCAGTTTTCCAACTAGGGAACTTCTATATAGAGAAGAAAGATCATTAGCTTCTATGATTGCATGCTTTTTAGAATCGTATCTAGATGGAAACGATCTGAGAATTTTGATATTATATCCTTTTCAGAAATAGTCTTTCCAAGAGAGAAAGAAGCATTGATTATCTCAGAGAGTTTAATATAAAACTCTTCAAAAGTATCGTTGTCATCCATTCGAAGATTTTCCCAGTCAGACATAAGAGTTTGAAGTCTAGCTTCTTTCTCTAATGTGTTTCCTTCGAATACGATCTGAAGATTATCCCAAGATTCTTTCGAAGTTTGACATGTTGATACATGATATTGTAAATCATGACTTACAACATGAATAATAACATTCAAACCATCTGAATTCTACTTAGCAAAAGCCTTTTCTTCGTCTGAATAATCCACTAAGCGCTTAAACTCAGTTTCTGAATTTTCTACCTTCGGGTAATTATAACCATCGACGACTAATAGCCATGTATTAAAAATCTCGTGATTGAAGAAAAGATATCATAGCAGATTTTCACCATAGATAGTTTGTTCCGTCAAATCTTGGCGGTACGTTAATTGAAGTCAATTCATGAGAACTCGAGTTCATTCTTATAGGTTGGATCGCACCAAACACAGATTGTTAGATCTTTTCGTGTTTGCCCGCTCTGATACCAATTGAAAAGACGAGGGTACCCAAATATACCTCAAACTAAAACTTTTCCACCTATAAGTCCTTTCTCCGAAAATGATTGTCTATGGACTGAGTCGATACAATGCAACTAATCGGTTCACAACCGAAAGATAGGTCAAGACCACTAGAGAAAAGAGTATGGTCTAAACAATTTGATAGACAGGGTTCTATGAATTTCTTTCAAAGAGGTTATGGTGGAAAAACTGTGGTTCACGCTTGATTGTGTTGTTTTATTGCATCTTGTCTCATGTGCCTGACTAAAAGAGACAAGATTGTACACACCTCAAGCTTAAGAAAAAAAATTGTTTTTGTTTTCTTAGTTTTGCTGAATGATTTGAAATTCTTTCATATCTAATTGATATTGGAAGGGACTTCCCTGTGTATTCAATAAAAAGAGGGTTATTCTCGTCAATTCCACTCTCTTTAGGGTCGCGAATTGAGTGTGCATGAACCTATGTGGTTAAAAGGTTCTGTAACCCTACATTCCTTTTTCTTTCTATGAAACTCTTTTCATCTTAAGACGGCATGTGAGTTTAAATTGTGATTTCCTCTCACAAACACATACACGTATGGAGACTCCAAGTATCATATGTTTTGATGGAAAAGATGTTAATATGATTTTTAAGCCGTCAATCATAAAGGAAAAAGAAAAATCTTCACTGCCTCCAACTTTGAAAAGAAAAAGAAGGAATGTGAGGAAGTCAAGAGTTGTTCCTTCAAATTCTCAGAAGTTTTCTGATGTTCTTGAAGAGTTGAAGAAAACAAGGAAGGAGATTCAGCTAATAAAGGCTTGTGTTATGATAACTCTCGAAATTCAGAAGTCCCTGGTTCGACATCATCAGCCTAGAAGGTTTGTTGGAATTGAATCCTTTCTTCACGAACCTTATGTTCCCATGGATATTGACGACAAGGAGTTCGGGGACGATAATGAATTCTTCATAGGTCTCAATGTCTAGTAAATCTTCTTTTAGAGAATTTATTTCTTGTTTTTAGAAGAATAACTAGGGTTTGGAATAGCCATTATTGTGAGTACACATCTATGTCCAATGATTTTCATATTCAATGTTTTTAGGTTTATTTATTTAAATTCTAAGTTTTCTGAAGATGATTTTTGCAATTTTAACCTTTATGATATTATATATTGCAAATTGTTATGGGATATATTGTTTACGTCCGTGAACCTGTGACTGTCCCATATTTGATCAAAAGTTATCTCTATTATGTCGGTATGAATGTATTGATAGAAGATAGAATGAACTTTTGACTTTACAAAAGTTAAAGCATTTTATGTCATTGTTTTGATGGAAGAAAGGATAAAACTTTTGTTTACAAGGATTAAGTCTATTATATGTCATTGTGTAAATAGTGATGGAAAATAGAATGAATCCTTGTTTATTCCGCAGTATTGGTCGATCTCCGATCCACATCTTTGTGCATATACTGTGTTCCTCCGTAAGGTTCCTTATGTTTGAGCATGACCAACTAAATTTATCATTCTCTTTTGGTTATTTTAGTTGTTGCTCCGTAAGTTCTCTTATGTCGAGCATGACTAATCAAATTGATCACGTTGTGGTTAATTTGGTTGTGTATTCCAATTAAATTAATCGTGGGTCTTCTTGTGATTAATTTGGTTGTATTTTTTCGATTACATTAATCACGGGTTCTTTTGTGGTTAATTCAATTGAATATTTTGTATAGAAATTCATGTTTTCATATGATTTGAGTTATCCAAAAGAAATCCTTCTTTACTTGTAAAAGCAAGCTCACATTTTTTGTTCTTTCGGGAATGACATTTTATGGGGGAGAGTTCATTTTGAACTTGTGCTTAATTGGCAAATCTTTGTGGGGAGTGCGTCTGTGGAATATTAGGGATTTATCTTGTATCTTTATAAACTTATTGATGAATGCATTTAGCTTCAGCTTTATGATGGCATCTAAATAAGTTGATATGGTATTCTCTTTTGGTCATGAACTATCTCTGTGAAAATTTCATGAGGATCCCACTAGTTTTCGTACCTTTGCCAATTTATATTGACAAAAAGGGGGAGAATTAATGTGTAGTGTGATACTACAAATACATATGGTTTACGAATCATTATGTAAGGGGGAGTGGTTTTCATGTTGAGATGAAGTACTGACTAAGGGGGAGTGATACATATCACCATAGTATTGTTGTCAAAGTTGTGATGCAATTGGACTTTTATACTGTGTAATAATACTATGACACCGTATAACAATGATCGAGAGCATTTTGTTTTCTCATCGTTATCGCTATGGATCTTCAACAACTGGTGATGCTGAACTTACAACCTTTAGGATCATGGAGTACTTGGAAGTGACGAAGATTTCGAGTCGCGTTGAAGATGCCAAGGAGATCAAGCATTTGGATGAGAAGCTACAATTTCTATCTATTTTGTAATCCATATGTATTGATAGTTTTGTCACTAAAATTGACAAAGGGGGAGATTGTTAGAGCACTGCTCGGTAGAACTCGCATGCGTTGGTATCTCAAGCATGTTTGTCAATGTTAGTGATCAAAACTATAAGTCTTGATTTCTAGCCTATTTATAGATATCTCAGACTAGGACATAGATAGTGTAGTTGAGCTTAGATTTCACAGAGTTCATCATTTGAAGACGAAGAACTACTAAGGTGAGCTTGTGGAACTTCTTCGAAAAAAGGTATGTGGAGACTTGAACTCATCTATCACTTGGAAAGTATATTTCTCTATCTCCTATATTGAGACATAAGTCGTGTTAAGATATAGTTTTCTCTATACACATTTGAGATTTCTAGCTGAGTATATCTCTCTTACATATTTCTCTAAATATGTGTTGGTAAGCTTTCGCTTCGACCAAGTTCATCTTATATCATGAGAAAATTGGCGAGTAACATCTTACATGGTTTGTGTGATACAATCATTTGATGTAGGCTTGGAATGTTTCGATAATGATTATTTCAATATCTTGAAAATTGCTTTGATGCTAATAGTGTGTGAAAACGACTATTGTCATTATAGAAGAATGTTTCAATGATTGAAATAAAGAGTTGAGAATATAACCATGTTTGGATATAAGCATATATAGTGTGTTAGCACATTAGTGTATAAAACCATAAACCGGGAGCCAAGTGTATGCATATGTGTGTATACGAAATTGGTGAAGGAGACAAGTTAAGTATGCGTACCCGTACGCATACTGGCGGAAGTTTTCGAACCAAAAATTTCTGCTGAGTTTGGTTTTTACAAACTCTTAACTAGTCACCTTAAGTATGCGTACCCATACGCATACTGACGGAAGTTTTCGAACCGAAAATTTCTACTGAGTTTGAAAACTAAACAAACTCAAATCTGGTTGCTTAGGTATGCATACCCGCACGCATACTTAAGCTGGTTACCTTGTCAAATCGGTCAGTTCATGAACTTAAACATTTAAATCATAAGGAATGCAATCTTTGCAAACCATGGATATAATGTTCATGATTGATTCAAGTGAATCAAACCGATTTGGTTTCAATTGTGTTTTCTATGTAATTGAACAACTCTTTAACTAGTTTCATTTGAACTAGTTATGGTTGAGATGAATAAGTTTGATATGAGAGTAATCATATGGATAACCTCGGTTAACTATTTGTGAACCAACATGGTGTACACTTTTAGGTACGGTTACATAAACCTAAATGAGGGCACATTTCATTTGTGTGTAACAAGCTAAGTTCGATCTAACGGTTGAAAGATATTAGCTTGGTTGAATCAGGTTTTTCATCTGACGATGAATATTGAATGCTTTGTTACCAAGGTAACTTGGATTGCAAACCCTGATTTGAAAACTATATAAAGGAGAACTCTAGCAACTGGGAAACCTAATCTCCACACCTCCTGTGTGTTACTAGTTGCATAACTAGAGTCGATTCTCCTTTAACCTTAGGTTTCTTCTCGAGACCCTGTAGGTTAACGATTTGAAGACTTCATTGGGATTGTGAAGCCAGACCCAACTATTATCTTTGTAGTTGCCCGATCTGATCTTGTTGTTTCTATCGTGTTGAGTACAATTTAAATAATTGGCTCGAGATTCTATATCTCCGATATGCAACATGGAAAAGTAATCACAAACACTTCGTCTCATCGTTTGTGATTCCACAATATATTCTTTCGCTAGTCGATTAAGATTATTGTGAGGTGATTGATAATTCTAGGCTGTTCTTCAGGAATATAAGTCCGGGGTTATCAATTGGTTCCTGTTCACCTTGATTTATCAAAAGACGGAACAAAAACTCCTGGGTATTTTTGTGGGAGACAGATTTATTCAATCCTGTAGAATTTTCTGTGTGAGACAGATTTGTCTATCAAGTCTTCGACTTCGGGTCGTAGCAACTCTTGGTTGTGGGTGAGATCAACTAAGGGAATCAAGTGCGTAGTATCCTGCTGGGATCAATGACGTAAGGAGCGCAACTGTACCTTGAATCAGTGTGAGATTGATTAGGGTTCAACTACAGTCCAATCCGAAGTTAATTGGTAGTAGGATAGTGTCTGTAGCGGCTTAATACAGTATGGTGTTCAATCTGGACTAGGTCCCGGGATTTTTCTGCATTTGCGGTTTCCTCTTAACAAAATTTTGATGTCTGTGTTATTTCTTTTCCGCATTATATTTTGTTATATAATATAAATGTCACAGGTTGTGCTTTAAGATCAATCAATTAGAATATCCAACCTTGGGTTGTTGATTTACATTGATTGACACTTGAACATTATTCTTTGGTACCGTTCAAGTTACCCCTCTTATTCAATCGGCTCGCAGATTTCTATTTGCTGATTGCGGATTGAATTAAGAGTTAGAGATATTAAACTCTTTGATATACTTTACTATAGATTGAGTCTGACTGTCTAGTTGATTCTCTAGAAAGTATATTAGAGTAAGTCCTCTCAGATTTCCAAACGAATTGTTGGGTGTGGTTGTTAGAATCCCACATTTTCATGAACTACACATTAATTCTCCCCCTTTTTGTCAATATAAATTGTCAAAGGTACGAAAACTAGTGGGATCTTTCATGTACCTGAGTACGATTACAAGAGGGGGTGGACAGATTTGAGGATAAACCTCTCTTGATTCTCACGAATCAAGCCTTTATCTGGTTCAATGAAGAACACAGCCTAACAACAAGTTCTATTTGATAATTATTCGATTGAGTTTCTCTTACAGACTCGATTAGCTTATAAATTTAGAGACAGAACCTAGCATCTGCGGCTACAATGCCACCAGATGTTTACATCTAACCCACTCATCAAAATTGATAAAGACACCCACTTCTAAGCTAAATACCAAAAACAACTAACTACCCCCTTGAGTACGATATGGGCACTCCAATACTATATTGGGTATATGACATTCCACCCTCCTTCAAAACATCCTTGTCCTCAAGGATGAGAGATAAATGAGTCGATCGGAGTGTTGGACAGTCACACACTAGAAGAAAAGTAGCTATTATATCATCGGAATACCATGTGAGGCCCTTGTACCCTGCAACACAAGGCTCATCAGTCCATTGACCAATTTCCTACAAGTGCACAGTTTATAAATGGTCTCGCTGCCTCCCTGAAATGCAAGCAGTGGGCCTGCCATTCTTGTGTGCAATTCCCTATGGTGAAAACGTGCTTTGGATTCGGCAACCTGCCGAGAATGTAGCCGTACCCAATGTACCACTCCCTGTAATCAAATAAACCCATTCATAGACATTCACTGCTGAGTAATTAGAAACAGAAGCAGTAGCCAAACCCTGCGAATTCAAGCAATTTTCCTCTAACAAACACAATATGAACTCGTACTAGCGTCACAAGGATGGATTCTATCCAGCTATAATCCCTTCTCTTTTGGTACCACGATCCCCACACATAACTTAAAATAAATTTTCCCCTACAAACACAAATGAACTAGGAAACTTTAGAAATTTAGCAGGGCCCAAAAATATCCATGTAATGCCCTTCCACACTTTAAAATCAAGCCCTGCAATCCATTGAAGTAATTGATCAGGTGGCTGCTCATGAACCAAAACCGGAACAAAATTCATATCTTGGACTTCACTCCTTACAACAATATAAATCCACCCCTTATCATTCACTCCCGCGAAATTTTCAAAATTCTGAAGTACAATCGAATAGACAACACCAAAACCTTTTGAATGAAAGTTCCTTAAACTTGTCAGAATCAGACTGATCTGCATAAGAGTTGTTGCAATTTGACCATGGACCTCAGCTTTGCAGAACAAATTGCTTATATAATTCCAGTTTTTGGCAAAGCACGCAACTGAGATAAAACTGTTAGCAATCCAGCTGACATTTCCCACACTCCACAAATCAGGTGGAACCAATTTGAACTTCCACCTCCAGTACTCCACCAGTATCCTCACACATAGGATTTGAATCACCTTGGGCATGAGATGAGTTTCCATAATCCACATGAGAACTGAAATGGTCAAACTCGCATTTGAAGCATTCCCTAAACCTGTAGAGTACCATTTGTATTCCCATCTCAAAAATTCCACTAACATCAGTAAGTATATAACTTGGATCTTAGAATTCCCAACACGACAAGACTTGTGCAGATAACTCCAACTCGAATGCGCAACTGTCATCATAACTCCCTCTTGAATCAGAAACCTCCAAAATATTTTAGAAGTAAGTAATGTAGAGTGCTGAAAAGTATCAATTCTTACAAGAATTAAACGAGTGCTTGCATTTGTGTGAACTGAGAATATAAACACTGAAAATTTTCGAAACTCTTTCGAAAGAATCTGGAGCACATTTTTCATCTTGTCTATCAATTAAAACTTTGAATAGTGTCACCTAAAAGAATCTTGCAGAAGTATGCAGGAACATATTGTCTTCCCTTTTATTCAAACACCACAGTGGAATACAACAAGAATATCCAAGAGCACTAGCTGAATTCAAGACTCTAATCAGTTGGCAAGATAACTCATCTGCTGGTATGTGAACTCCCTCACTCTTGACGACAAAATGTAAGCACAAAAAATGAACTACAATCACTTCAAACAACTCACATGGTAGCTGTAAGAATAAAATTTCTGCTCCCTTCCTACCACGCACTTGAATAGACCATTTATGTGCCTTCTTAATGCTCATCACTCTAACCAAGAAGAGAAACAAAAATCTATTTATTGAGAATTCAACAACCAAGTTCCATGCACCGCCAATCTCAACTACATAAAGCATTCCAAGACTCAAAGAATTCAGAAACTGAAATTCGGATGGATACTCATGAATTGAAAACATCTCACAAACCAAACCCTCATTGTACCTTTCCAGTAATACAGACCCAATCCGAGCAATCACACAAGAAGAAATTGTATCAAAATAGCCTTCGAAATTACCAACAAAAGATAATAACCCCTTAATAATTTGAAATTCTTTTCCACGATCAAATATTTTATCAACAGACTTGAAAAAATGCCGAGAAGATAACCCAGTAGGAAGTGTGTGGTTGAAAAAAAATTGTGCACACAACACACAGTATCCATTAAAAGCATTTTAAAAAACAGCTTCCCATCAACATGAATTTCTGCATCATTACAAAACAAGGGAATTATTGAATCTGTAAACCTCAAGTCTGATTTAAACCCAAGGCTAGGAATCAATGGAAGAATCAATTTCCCAAAAAAATTGGGGGGTACAGCTGCGTACTTACCCTGATCAAATATGCTACCAGAATATTCAGATTGAAGAACAAAACTATTCTTACCAATTACTTTGTTGTGACCACTGACGAACTCCTTCAAGCTTTGGAGTTTCTCACAACTGCCCTTATTACTCGTAACTTCTTGAGAATTCACCACATCAGACAAATCTTCCTCTTCATTGAAGAAAAACGAAGGGATGAACAACTCAAAATTGATAGAATCATCATCTTCTTCTTCAGCAAAGAAAAATTGAGGAATTAATTCATCAAGGGAATCGAAAGAATCAACAGTCAATTCTTCATCCACAAACAACTCTTCAATCTTTGTTTCTTCTGGAACCACAACTTCCTCTATTGTTGGCTCTTCAGAGTGAATTTCTTCTTGAATCTGTTGATATTCTTTAACCTCATTGATTGACTGTAAATCTTTAATCGTTGATGGTGGTACGTAAATTGATTCCTACCTAAGCTTGGCGAAGGAGATTAGAGACTCTAATTGCGTAAGATGATAATTTCGACTTGGTGAATATACATCGTTAAGAAGCTCACTATACCTTTTCTTGATATCAATAAAATAGAGATACGCTTCAACTTTCTCCCTAACTATATACGAAATACTCCCCATGGATCGAAACGGCTCTAGATACCAATTGTCATGTACCTGAGTACGATGAAAAGAGGGGGTGGATAGATTTGAGGATAAACCTCTCTTGATTCTCACGAATCAAGCCTTTATCTGGTTCAATGAAGAACACAACCTAATAACAAGTCCTATTTGAGACAGAACCTAGCATCTACGATTACAATGCCACAAGATGTTTACATCTAACCAACTCATCACAATTGATAAAGACACCCACTTCTAAGCTAAATACCAACAACAACTAACTACCCCCTTGAGTACGATATGGGCACTCCAATACTATACTGGTATATGACAGGATCCTAATGAAATTTCCATAGAGATACTCCATGACCAAAAAATAACCACATATCAACTTAGTTTAGATGAAAACATATAGCCGAAACTAAATGCATTCACCAAGGGGTTTATAAAGATACAAGATAACCCCTATAATATTCCACAGCCGCACTCCCCACAAAGATATGGCAATTAAGCACAAGTTGAAATAAGAACTCTCCCCCATAAAATGTCATTCCCGAAAGAACAACAAGAGCGACCTTACTTTCACAAGAAAAGAAAGATTTCTTTGGACATTAACAAATCACATGAAACATGAATTTGTATCCAAAATATTCAATTAAATTAACCACAACCCATGATTAATTTAATCGGAAATGCTCAACATAAGAAAACTTACGGAGCCGCACAGTATTTTCACAAAGATGTGGATCATGAAAAACAATACTGCGGAATATTCAAAGATTCATTCTATTTTTCATCAATATTTTCATAGAGACATATAATAGACTTAATCTTTGTAAATAAAAGTTCATCCTATCTTCCATCAATATTTGCATAATGACATAATAGGCTTAACTTTTGTTGTCAAAAGTTCATTCAATCTTTTATCAATATTTTTATAATGACATATGAAAGACTTAAGTTTTTACCACGTGTGGGACAATCATAGTTCACGAACGCAAACACTCATATCCCATAACAAGTTGAAATATATAAAACCATAAAGATTAATACTGCAAAATCATCTTCCAAATAAACTTTAGAATTTAAATAAATAAATATAAAAACATTGCAAGATGAAAATCGTTGGAAATAGCTATGTGTACTCACAATAATGGCTATTCCAAACCCTAGTTATCCTTCTTAAAACATAAGAATAAATTCTCATAAGAAGTTTCCTAGACATAAAAACGATCAAGTTTTTTTGATAACATCATACCTTTGAAAGGGTCCATCATAAAAGGTGTCACTGATATCCTTGATTCTTTTGACCGTAGAGACTCCATGTTCATGAGTGAGAACATTAACTTTCCGATCAACGATGCGGGCAAGATGCCTAGCTTCGACACAGTCCATGATGGGTTTCTTCTGATTCCTGATCAAGGTATTTTGATTATCAAGGATTTTGGCCTGACCATCAATAAGCTGATTTATTTGCATTTGAAGATTTGCAAACTCGACCCTAGAGTCATTCTGAAAACGAATTAAATCCTTGACAAATTCTCCAATCCAGGAGTTGTACTCTTTCCTTTCAATCATCTTTTTCAAGACAAGTTCTTGAACAGAATCACATCCTTTAGAGTCTTTTTCCATCTCAAGATTCACCACTTCTTGAGGTCTTGAGGAGTTCTCCATACCCTTTTTTTTATTATTATTAGGTGTTGATGGTGGTTTTTAGCTTAGGGTTAAAATCGTAAAACTGTACAACTAAAATGACGTCACTATAACCATTAGCACATTTATTGAATCAATCAGCATGCCTACGCAAGAATTACCGGGGTACCCTTTTTTTTATGGGTCATGTTCCACGGCAGAACCCTTAACATCGACTGACATCATCTATGCCAAACCCTGATTCTCATGCTACCGCGCCAAGGCATGCAAACCATGCCAGACGCACCACTGTGCCAATGGCAAACCATGCCAACCACATCTCCACGCCAAGGCATGCCGACCATGCCAGCCGCACCACTGTGCCAATAGCAAACCATGCCAGCCACATCTCCGCGCCAAGGAATGCCCACCATGCCAGCCGCACCACTGTGCCAACGACAAACCATGCCAGCCACATCTCCGCGCCAAGGCATGCCGACCATGCCAGCCGCACCACTGTGCCAATGGCAAACCATGCCAGCCACATCTTCGCGCCAAGGCATGCCGACCATGCCCATCGCACCACTGTGCCAATGGCAAACCA